>NW_028169659.1:0-29315 GCF_963971535.1 Notolepis coatsorum | reverse complement strand
CAAACTGCTTGCTACCTGTAACGCCCGCAGGTTGCTGCGCCATCCTGTGGACTAATTCAGGTGGCGCAGCTCTTGTCTTTATTTATTAAAGGGGACATGTACTGCTATTCCTAGCACTATTTGGGGCAACTTTACACAATTCCTGTTAGTCTATTGAAGACATCTGTAAGTTTTTTTTCAAAAAAATGCATTGTTTTATACTTCTAATCAAGTACTCAAAACCATCATTTTCCAGCTTCAAGATTTCAGGCTGTTATGGCCTGGCTCCGCCCATAAGCACTTTGAGTGACAGTCAGTCCACACAGTCTGCGACTGGTAGACAGAGAGAGATAGAGAGAGAGACAGAGAGAGAGAGAGAGAGAGAGAGAGAGAGAGAGAGAGAGAGAGAGAGAGAGAGAGAGAGAGAGAGAGAGAGAGAGAGAGAGAGAGAGAGAGGAGAGGGGGGGGGTGCGAGAGAGAGAGAGAGAGAGAAAAAAAAGACAGGTCTCCCTGCGGCAGCTTGTCAAGTCAAGTCAAGTCAAGAGTTTTATTTGTCACGGCATACAAGTATACAATGAAATGCGGGTGGTCTTGCCCGCAACGATGTGCAATACAGTGGTACAACATGTAATAGAATCCAATAAAAAACAATAAAAAACAACATTGTGCAATAAACAGGTAACAGGTAACAGGTAACATAGTGGGACATCTCGGTATCTGTACATAGTTATTTACAGGGCATATAGGACATGCTAGGTAGCTTTGGTAGTGCAATACACTGTTACTGTTGTTATACTAATTTAAAGTGACCTTTCCTTTTTGGCCATAAGTGTGGGCGTGTGCGGCATGAGTGTGTGTCTGCTCATGTTAAAGTGTTAAAGTGGCTGCTAGTGTGTGAGCGTGCACAGCGTGCGTGTCATGTGTGTGCTCATATGTGCTTGTGTGTGGATAGATCAGTGTTCTGTGGCACTCAGTGTTCATTGTTCAAGGCTCTGATGGCCTGGGGGAAGAAGCTGAGCCTAAGCCTCTCTGTCCTAGTAGCTGGGGTTCACAGGCGTCTGCCTGACCTCAGCAGCTGGAACAGGCTGTTATTGGGATGGTGGGGGTCTTTCATTATTCTGCAGGCTCTGGATTTGCACCTCTTGTTGTAGTGCAATACCCGTGGTACGCTCGGCTGAGCGCACCACTCTCTATAGGGCCTTCTTGTCCTGTGCCGTGCTGTTTCCATACCAGGCAGTGATGTTTCCAGTCAAGATGCTCTCTACAGCTCCGGAGTAGAAGGACTGGAGTATCTTCCCCGATACTCTGAACTTCCTTAACTGTCTCAGGTGGTAGAGGCGCTGCTTCACCTTTTTTACGACTGTGTCTATGTGTGTTGACCATGTCAGGTCCTCTGAGATGTGGACCCCCAGGTACTTAAAGCTGCTCACCCTGTCCACGGTAGCCCCGTTTATCATCAGTGATGTGTGTGTCTCCTGCTGTCCTCTCCTATAATTCACGATCAGCTCCTTGGTTTTACCAATGTTCAGGAGCAGGCTGTTGTCCTGGCACCAGCGTTCCAGTACCTCAACCTCCTCCCGGTAGGCCTTCTCGTCATTGTCCGCGATCAGCCCCACCACCACTGTGTCGTCTGCAAACTTCACTATGGAGTTGGAGCTGAACTTGGCCACACAATCGTGTGTGTAGAGTGAGTACAGCAGGGGGCTCAGAACACAGCTCTGGGGGGACCCGATGCTCAGGGTGATGGTGTTGGAGGTCTGACCCCCCACCCTGACCGCCTGGGGTCTTTCACTCAGAAAGTCCAGTACCCAGGCGCTCAGGGCGGAGCTCAGACCCAGCTCGATCAGCTTGTCCACCAGTCTGCTGGGGACTATGGTGTTGGACGCTGAGCTGTAGTCAATGAACAACAGTCTCACATAGCCCCCCTTCTGACGGTCAAGGTGAGAGAGGGTGCTGTGCAGTACCTGGGAGACCGCGTTGTCAGTGGACCTGTTTGTCCTGTATGCAAATTGCATAGGGTCCATATCACTGGGGAGGGAGACACAAATGTGGTCCTTGACCAGCCTCTTGAAACATTTCATGACCACAGAGGTTAGTGCCACCGGTCTGTAGTCATTGAGACATGTTGGGGAGGGTTTCTTCGGTACAGGGATGATGGTAGACATCTTGAAGCAGGCAGGGACCACTGACTCCGCCAGGGATTGATTAAATATGGTGGTGAACACAGGGGCTAGCTGGTTGGCACAGGACTTAAGTATGCATCCTGTTATACCATCTGGGCCTGCCGCTTTCCTGGTGTTCACCTGCATAAATGCTCTTCTCACACTGTGTTCCGACAACGAGAGAGCATCCCCGCCCCCCGTGGTTGCCCCCCCCCCCCCCCCCCCCACAACAGCCGGCGCGCCAGTGACGTCACTAGCCGGAGAGCTAGCAGCGCCACTGTCTACACCAAACCGAGCGTAGAAAGAGTTAGCTACAACCACAGAGCCAATCACATCACTGTCTGCTACCCAGCGTCCGAATGACGTGACTCAGCCGTTCAAATCAAAATGGCCTGATTTACTGGAGGAGGAAAGGGGCTGAGCTGAATCAGAGCAATCCGCCAATATGGTATTTAGACACTAAAACACATTGATACTAACTCCTATTACTATAATACAATGCTAGAGACTGAAAAATGACATTTATAGTACATGTCCCCTTTAATGTGTTTCATGCGATCTTTATCAATCTGTTGTCTGTACATTTGATGTCTGTCTTATCTGTGATGTTACACTCCCTGGTCTAATGTCTTCCTTATCTGTGTTGGTTTTGTGATCTGGTCAGTGTTGTGTTTGTGTGTATTTATATTTCAACCTGGTAATGTTCTGTGTCACTCTGTTTCCCCAGCTGAGTCTAATCACCTAATTACCCTCCTGTGTCAATCAGTGTCTGTATATGCCTGTGAGTTCCTGTCTTTCCTGTCGCGTCATTACACTTTGTTCCTGGTTCCTGTCTTGTGTTCGTTTGCTTGTTAGCCGTTCACTGAACTTTGTTTGTAAGTAGCTTAATCTGTCTTGTCGAAGTATTTATCGCTCCTTGTCACAGAGGATATAATTAGTTATTTGTATTTATGTTTTGTAGGGCAAGTAGCACGTTTGGAGACTTTCCCTCTCTTTTTGTTTGTAAGCTACTTGTTCCAACATTAAAGGAGCATTGCTCACTTTTCAAGAGTCAACTGTTGTCTTTGTCTGCTCCTGGGTTTGTCTGTCCACTATTATAATGCCTAACCGTAACAGCTACCATGCTCATTGCGGTCACAGAGGAACTTCACTTAACTAAAGCGAAAGGCCTCTCTTCTGTCCTGATTCTCCTAGACCTATCTGCAGCCTTCGACACAGTCAACAATCAGATCCTCCTTGCGTCCCTCGCAGGAATGGGAGTGGCTGGCTCTGCGCTGACATGGATGATATCATACCTCAATGAGGTGTGTCATGGAGAGGTACCCTGTCTACCACCCGCTCCCTTGGACCCTTTCTCTTTTCCCTCTACACTAAATCTGGTAACACTTTATAATAACACTCAGTTATAAGACCTTTATAAGGTATTTGTAGATAATGGACTAATCATGAACAAATCATTCATATACATTCATAAATTATTATTAAATAATTTATAAATATATTTGTATAACATTTACAAATTAGTTCTACATTATTTATAACTCATTATCAACATTGTTTGTACTTGATTTATTCATCATTAAATAATGTTGTTTAATGTGTAGTAACACATTTGTAGATGCTTTGAAAAATGGATATGAAAAAATTACTATACTGTACCTCCATTTATTTGTTCATGTTCAACAAATGATTTGCTAAGACATTCATAAAACATCTATAAATCATTGGCAGATGCTATTGTGTGCCCTAATCTGAAGTGAAGCCTATTCATCATTAACAAATGTCTAATACAGTTAATTATTTGTTTACTTTTTCATCAAATGTTGTAGACAGCTTTCGGATACACCCTTCTTTGTGACATCAAACAGTGACAGAATTAGGACTATAGATGAATGCAATTTTCCAGGCATAAAAAATTCCACCATGTACCTTTACATCCCCATATTCTTCTGACCACACCCCCTTCCGCTTACCTTCATAAGCAGGTGTGTGGTCACCTACTCGCCTCCTTCCCAAACGTTCACCACAAGGTGAGATCAAGGGCAGCAGCGTCCTGGTGCTGAGCGCACCATAACTCACAGAACTTAGTTATATCCATAACCTTACGTTCTGTTTCGTTAAGGCTTCGCTCAGCACCAGTTGCACAACAGGGGCTGAGCGAGAGCCTTAGCCTGACAAATACACCCCGCTGAGGCCCCCCACAACCATCAGACCGGGGAGGACCGAGCCCCCCCAACCCTCCCTAATGGAGGATACCCTCCCTATTGGAGGCTTACGGGAGGGAGACGGATCCGACCAGGTGAAGAGGAACTCAAGCAACTCAACGCACAGGGTGAGCAGACCGTGGCTTGACCCCACGACTACACACACGTACAACCCGCATGCCACCAGGGAACGAACGGAAGGAACAACCTCGTTACTGCCCCCAAAATCACGGGGTCAAGAGCAATCCTAACCCCGTGGCAAGGCCGTAGCAGCGGAGCGCGAAGGAAGACCCAGTCCCACTGAAGGGACTGGATCCCCTGGAAAAAGGGGGCCTGGAGAGGTCAATGACGCCAGGCATCAAGACCCCACCAGGTGGCCACTTAGTGACAACACCCCCCACATCGCCAGCGTATTCGGATAGGGCCCCTCCAAGAGCGGGCCCTTTCCCCCCAATAGCACACCGCCTGGCACACTGACTCTGAAACACAAGCAGTCAGCATGGCTGTAAGCACTCAAAAGGTTAACCAATGTAAGCAGGCAGTGCACCGGGGGAAACCAGGCAGCAAGCTGTACCCTGAGCCTGGAGCACTGCGGACGAGACAGGCGCCAAAGGAGTCAGCTGAAAACAGCCCCCCCGGCGGAAGGGGCGTATGCTGGCATTGTTGATCACCATGACAAAGCCTCCATTAAAAAAAAAACACCCAGAGGGGTTGAGGCAGAGAAGGCTGACATGATTCGCAGACGTCATGAACGTGCAGGGGCACACTCAACCGGGTAACCCGGGAGTTGACTCTGCTCCAACACACCAGGGAATCAACCACCCTCGTGGCACAGACGGTGGTTGTTCCTATAACCCCTCAAGAAAAAAGGGTTATCCCAGGCCTATGGTATCAACAAAACTTTACTTCGGACTGGGCCCGGCGGCACGGGAAGCACAGGGTTACCAGAGGAGGTCCAAGACCACCTCAACAGCCCCCTCTTCGCCACGCGTGAGAGAGGAGCGAAAAGAATGGAGAACCAGCCCTAAGCACACCGCACTTGGTATTCCCAGGCGGTCTCCCAACCAAGTACTAACCAGGACCGAACCTGCTTAGCTTCCGAGATCGGACGAGATCGGGCATGTACAGGTTGGTATGGCCGTAAGCCATTACGATAGTGCAGAGTACAACATGTACCCAACAAAGGGTCTTCATAACGCCTAACCCTGTGACACCCGGACCAACCCGGCATTTTTCCCCCCGAAAAAAGCACAAGTCCCTCAGGGTACCAGAACAGCAGATCTGCATCCCCAGCGGACAACGGGTTAACTGACCTGGACCAGCGTGACCAGACCAGTCCCGTGTCCTAACCACGCCGACATGCCCACTCCAGGAGAGGAGTGTCGATCTAAAACATGAAAAGAGGGCGCCACCCAGACGGTCCCATTTGGACCGTGCTCAGTGGCCCACCCCAAGGGCGTGAGACCCCTCTACCTATGTTCAGATCTATTCCGTTAACATCCCCCAGATATGAACGAGAATTCATCGAGACAACCTAGTAAACTGGCGCTCGGAAGAGACAAAACTCCATCCCAGTTGCCCTATAAAAACGCTGTTTTAACAAGCAACCAAGGCGCACTTAGCCCCTGCGTGATTCTTTAACAGAAACACACCGAGCCAGCACTATGTATGCGTCGAGACCCAAACACATCAATGGATAGTCTAGCAAGACACCAAACATTGTTCCTCCAAGTCGCCTGGGAGAACGACACAGAGCCGTCATGCTTCATGTACCTTCCTCTTTTTATTCAAAAAAGAAAGAAACACAGACTGACATGAATCCCACGTGACGCAGCTGAGGGTAATTTCTTTTTACATTTTTACATCCCACCACCCTCGCCATAGGGAGGAGACGGAAATCCCCAGAGAGACTTCCCATGCGAGCTGTATAGATTGAAAAGAATATATTGCAACATTGAGCTATGTAATATTTGGGTTAGGGCTCTCCGAGGAGGAGGCACTGAACCAATACACACTCAATAATCGAATTGAATCGAATACACACACAATAGAGCAGAACACCTTTTTGAAGTTCCACTCACCTTGACAATCTGAGGAGGAGGCTCTGAACTCTGAGGAGGCTCCCTCACAGGGAAGGAGAGTCCGAACTCACAGAAGGCCCGAGGAGGAGCTTCATGAGGAGGAGCTCTGACAACTCCCTGAAACAGTTCCATAACATGGACCTGAACAACTCACGGAAGTCTTACCAACAGAGACGCGCACAGTGACGTACTCTATGGCGGGCGAATTTCTGCGGTGCACACGCCCAATCTTCCAGGGCGTGGGACCAGGAAACTCCCTCCCCCCCCCCCCCCCTCCTCTTACCCTGTAACGTGCCGAACAGCAACGTGACAGGAACCTTGAAGGACAGGAGGTTTTAACCCCTGATCAATCAGAAAAGGGGAGGAAAGGATTACCAGTTCACCCCTTTACGACCCCACACCCATGATACGATGTAATGACAAATAGAGCATGACACAGTCATATTCTACTACATGAAGTATCTAACAGCTACACATAGCTCATGCGCTAACCTGTTATCTGATTTTTACTAAGGAAAAAACACAGAATAGAGAGGGCCCCCTTTAAGAGCCCCGGTACCAGACTTACACATGTGCTTCTGTGGCCAACCTAACCCAGGTGTAGATCACAAGACACACACAACCCTTTATCACAACAAAAAATGGCAAAGTACACTCTCTACAGAGGAACGCCGTTTTTCATAACGAGAGAATACAGAATCCTCGATTATGTATTGGCCACAGGCCTTGCTAAGCACACACGATAAGTGACCAAACAATCTTTTCTTTAGGAAAATATAGTTTCTCAAGCGGTTAGCACAACCCCAGCAATCAAGCTGAGGGTTACATCGTATCCCCACAAACACAGTGACACAATATATTGTAAACAACATGTCTGAGAGGAGGGTGGGGAAACACTGTTCATTGTCATTACAGGCTGAGAAAGGAATTCATTCCTCAATCATATGTCACTAAGCATAGCTTTATAGGTTAATTAACCCCCTTAGTTGTGAGTTCACGTTATATGAACACACATGTTCTCATCACAACTAACCAGATCATTTTTAAAACAACAACCCGATTTCTATGGAGAGAGAAGCTATACCAGTGACAAGACAATTCACACACAACACGTGTCGTATCCTCAATGTATTGCAGCAACACACGTTTTGGAAAACATCGTTATTACAAAACATT
Source organism: Notolepis coatsorum (assembly GCF_963971535.1). Lineage (NCBI taxonomy): Eukaryota > Metazoa > Chordata > Actinopteri > Aulopiformes > Paralepididae > Notolepis > Notolepis coatsorum. The sequence continues at coordinate 21,713 of NW_028169659.1, read as the reverse complement.
TAGAAGGGAAGGAAAGAAGAAGTGTTTAACACTTTGAGTGCAACTCACGAGATTTCTCAGGTTTTTAATAGTGACGTAGAATGCCACTCACGAGATTTCTCTGATTTTTTATTTATTTTTTTTATCTGAAAAATTATTGCATCACCCGAGCCTACCCGAGTATAGCCAAGCTGCGCCGGTGATCACTGTGGAAAAAAGCGCCCCCTGTCGTCTCCCAGATGACATAAGTGATTTTGGAATGGACTCAATGAAAATTAATGGGGAAAGAAATCCGGTACTCCACATTTTCCAGTTCACTGATCCAGCCGGGGTTACCACAGTTCATTCTGGAGCCTCAGATCCCCGCTGATCATGGAGTTCTACAGTATCGCGTTGGATCAATACACTTATCGATTTCTTCGAATGGTGATCAGGAATTGGAATATATCAGTTGGATACCATCTGATGTCAGGTAAGGACTATATGTTATCAGTGGTAGGATAATCAGAGTAAGTTTGATGAAGTTATAAGCTGTTTTGTGAAATGTCTTCTTTCGGTTTCACTGTAAAAGTCTGTGAGGAAATCAACGGAGCGATTATCAGTGCGCGGCCGTAATGTGCTTGCGTGCACGTATAATATTGATCATCTAGCGTTTATTTGAAAACGATTCATAAAAAGGCAGACGAATATCAACGTTGTGGAATATTCCACTAAAAGACGATTTTCATAGAAACCTCCAGAATGAGCTGTTTTTTATATCAAAACGGGGGCTTTTCTAACTGCTCTGAAACGGAAACGACGCGATAAAAAAGACAATCTGCCTTCACAGCACTGACTGGAAAATAGTCTTTGATAATGCGATGGGCAGATTAGACACATAGCCATAATTTAAAACATAGATTAGACGATATTAACGTTAACATTGGCGCCGATGGTGGCATTCAAGCGGTAAAACGGAAAACCAGGCGTGGCGCTCAAAGTGTTAAGGTCCGGTCGGGACCTTCCTACCCTGAACGCAGGCCAAGCGAACTGCAATCTGGCTAACGGGGCACCGAAGTTGAACACAGCATCCCTGTGTTGACGACGATGGTAACGTTGTTGCGCCACCCAGCCGCTACGTTTCCCCATGTTTGACGCAGTCCTCGCTGGCAGGGCTCCGGTGTAGGTTCGACTAACATCCTCTGTCAAAGATGACGTCGTAGTCAGAGTGTTTAAGGCATGTTATAGTCATAGAAAACGTTCAATAGTGTAGCATTAAGCTAACAGCCGATCGACTGATAGCAACAAGCTAACGTTTACTAGCCTGGTAAACACAGCGAGCTAACGCCGCAGCTAACAGCTGCACAGTAGGCCACAACTAGCACGCAAGCTAAGCAGCTATCACCTGAACTGTATACAACGACATAACAAGCCACACTTCAGACAGGCCGCTGTCCAAGTCCCTCCCCTAAGAGGGAAAAGAAAAAGAATGTCAGAACACAGTTGTCAACGGTGATCCAGACATACAGCGGGGCCCTTTGAGCATGGAACTCCCGATAAAGAAGATCCTATGCCCACTTTTCCTCGTTAGGGTATACTTTCATTTGTATATGAAAGATGTGGCCTGCACGGGACAGAGAAGCATCCGCTCGAGAATCCTGGGATCACCAGGTCCTGGTCGGGGCCCACTAGATTGACCATCATGGGCGTCAGACCAAGATCCTCCGACCGCCGTTTAAGCCGAGCAGAGGACCCCAGCCTGAAGTCGGCGTTTCGTAAATTGTCAGCTAACCCCCACAGCATCAACAACAACCAGAGCTCGCAAGCAAAACAGTACGTACCCAACCTGGAAACAACCGCTTCTCACAACAGTCGGTGCTTCCCACAGTCCAGCTGTGTGGCTGGAGGGCAACCCCATCCAGCCTCAGCAAGGAGGACTGTAGCTGGGGAGCATGTCAGCGGCGTGAGCTCCTAATACGAAAAAGCCGGTGAAGGTCGGAATGACCTCCAGTAACGAAGACAATATCGCCGTATTTTCTCGAAAATAGTGAGAGAGAAAATAAAGATATGATGTCAACGTATCTTCTTTTGTTTTCCAACTTTCTTCGACTAACAACCTCGTCAAGTGGGGATCTACCGAAGGCACTTCCTTGTGGTGAAAGTGAAGAAGGAGGCGAGTAGGTGACCACCAGTGATGCCACAGATTACTTGTAAAAGTAATCCGATTACTGATTACTGATTATTCCTTTAAAAAGTAATCCAAGTTACTTTACTGATTACTTGATTATCAGAGTAACTTAGTTACTTTGAAAGTAACTAGGTTACGAAGTCGTCGTCGTTCCCCCAACAATTTTTTTTAAACGCTTTATTGAAAGTGCATAAATTGTTTTTAACTTGTTTCTCTGCACATAACGTAAATTGTTAAACTAGTGCTTCAGCTTCTGTACCATCAAGTATGGTAAAGCAACAGTCTATGATGCTCACAGCATTAGAGCAGCCAGCCAGTGGTTGTACAAAACCAGTGTATCTATTCACATCTAACAAATGCAGGCTGAACTATTCAATTATATCAACTGTAACTATAAAATTGTTTTTATAAATGTCTCTCTATAAACATACAATCAGTCTCTCTTTAACATGTAAATTAACTGTAAATCTGGCAAATAAGAGCTTTTGCTCTGCCACCATCAAATATACATTAATCAATAGGGAAAGAAACAATCTCTCTCTTTTGCTGTTTGGCTGGCCTCCGAGTCCTCCTGTACCTGAATGAATGAATGAATGAATGAATGAATGAATGAATGAATGAATGAATGAATGAATGAATGAATGAAAACTTTATTTAACAGATTGCAGAATGGGTACAATACAGTACGGCTCAATACATACAATTGTTAAGGGGATGCAGACTTGTCTTGTTTCCATCAGGGTCCCCCTAAACTTCGTTTAGACAATCGTTTTGGGGTGGAATTCTCAGACGAACATAACAACGGAGCCCTGCTGTCACACGATTGGCGCATATGTCACATGACGTGCTGTGAAGACCCGCCCTACTCTGCCTCTGATTCGCAGACTGTGGATGGGGAATGTGATTGGGCCAAAGCAGAGTCACTCACAGACAGAGAGTCCAGTCACGCCGCGGGACACATTCTTGTGTAACCCTTTCACTGCCACACCACGTCACTCCATAATAATAATAAGAAAAACAGCTCAAAATGTATTTTTGACTGTCGAAAACGAAATAAAATACTGCATTCCGCCTGCATTATGAATTTATGATGAGATAGTAACGAAATAGTAACGCACAGCCACTTGGATAAGTAACTGCAATCAGATTACTGGCTTTTAAAGATTAACGCGTTAGATTACTATTTTCGGGGAAAAGTAATCAGATTACAATAACGCGTTACTTAGTAACGCGTTACCGGCATCACTGGTGACCACACACCTGCTTATGAAGGTAAGCGGAAGGGGGTGTGGTCAGACAAATATGGGGATGTAAAGGTACATGGTGGAATTTTTTATTCAGTGCTCGTGCACGAAGTGAGGTACAGTGCAACTGGTGCTGAGCGAAGCCTTAACGAAACAGAACTTAGTATCGTGCTTCCATTCAACAGACGGCAACACACGTGAAGTCAAGTCTCACTCTTGTGATACTTCCTCTACATACTCTGTCAATACCTGGCCAGGATACTCCTGGGTCCTAGTGTATTTTATATGTTAATAAAATTGCATTTATCTATAGTCCTAATTCTGTCACTGTTTGATGTCACAAAGAAGGGTGTATCCGAAAGCTGTCTACAACATTTGCAACAGGTGATGAAAAAGTAAACAAATAATTAACTGTATTAGACATTTGTTAATGATGAATAGGCTTCACTTCAGATTAGGGCACACAATAGATTTATCGATGTTTTATGAAAGTCTTAACAAATCATTTGTTAAACATGAAAAAACAAGTCTGGTAATTGCTTTGTGTGTATTCATAAAAGTCCACAAATAAACAAACTATTAGACATCTGTTAATGATGAATAGGCTTCACTTTAGATTAGGGCACACAATAGCATCTGCAAATAATTTATAGATGTTTTATGAATGTCTTAACAAATCATTTGTTGGACATGAACAAATAAATGGAGGTACAGTATAGTCGTTTTTTCATAAACATTTTTCAAAGCATCTACAAATGTGTTACTACACATTAAACAACATTATTTAATGATGAACAAATCAAGTACAAACAATGTTGATAATGAATTATAAATAATGTAGAACTAATTTGTAAATGTTATGCAAATATAGTTATAAATGATCTAATAATAATTTACGAATGTATATAAATGATTTGTTCATGATTAGTTCATTATCTACAAATACCTTATAAAGGTCTTATAACAGAATTGCTTCACCTGCCGGCCAAATCCTCCCCCCTGACCGACCTTTCCATCACAGTTGAGAATTCAACTGTGACCGCGTCCCCGACCGCCAAGAACCTTGGTGTTGTCCTTGACAACCAGTTGAACTTCTCCGCTCACATCGCAGCGACAACCAGAACCTGCAGATTCCTCCTGAGCAACGTCAGAAGGATCCGCCCCTTCCTGACAAAAGAAGCCACTCAACTCCTCGTTCAATCAACAGTCATCTCCCGCCTCGACTACTGCAACGTACTGCTTGCTGGCCTTCCGACCACTGCCACCAAGCCTCTTCAACTCATTCAGAAAACCTACCGATGTCAGCCCATGTCACCCCACTTCTCAGGGACCTGCACTGGCTCCCCATTGCCGCACGAATCTGCTTCAAGGTCCTCGACCTGGCATAACGTGTGGCAAAGGGAACGGCTCCCGCCTACCTCTGATCAAATGGTCTCTAACTAGTTACACACCCTCAATACCCCTACGCTCTGCATCTTAGCCACCTCAGACCTACTCCTATCCGAGCTCCGGGAGGGTCATCAAAGAGAAGTCGCCTATTCTTGGTCCTTGCCCCACAATGGTGGAACGAACTTCCCACCACAGTTAGGACAGCCGAAACCTGTCCAATCTTTCACCGTCGACTAAAGACGCACTTCTTGAATCATTATCTGAAAAAAAAAAAAAAATCTCTAACCCTAACTAACCTTACTGTCATGCACTTGTCCTAATATGTTAACCTACATTGTAACACTCAACACTTTGATGAACATTGTTACTCAGCTGATAGAGTTGTACCCTTCCTGCTGTCTTGTTGTACAAAACTTGTAAGTCGCTTTGGATAAAAGCATCAGCTAAATGACTAAATGTAAATGTAATGTAAATTTCCACTAGTTTTTTCACTGGCTGGAAGGATGGGGCGAGGGGTGGTGGGGTAAAGGTTGGAGTTGTTTTGTGGGGTTGAGGGGTCGGCTTTGAAAGGGTTTCTTCTGGGCTCTGCGATAGAAAAACCAAAGGGCCGGGTTTTCGATAAAGCATCTCAGTGGAGGGGATCATGTTTGTTTCCACTGTCATGATCAACGCTAACATGCCTTTTGGAAAAAACGAAACCGATGGCCTCTCACTTTATGTTCAGGCACTTGATCTCATGAGAGCTGGAGATATTAACCTCTTAAGAGCCCGATCGGCCCGGTACCAGGTTGAGATTTATCATAAATAGATTAATACAGTCTGTATTAATTAATGTTGTGTGTCTTTTTCGAATGTAGCCAAGAGTAAAGACCCTAACCCTATCAAAACAGCAGTCAAAGTGTATATTTTCAGCACTACGTTTGTTTACCAATGATTTGAAGTGTTATTAGCTAAAGCTATTAAAATCTCTGCGCAATGTATCGGAAATCGGATGATTTAGACGCGAGGAAATGACACCGTCAAATCATTGTAGTCCTAAGAAAGAGGAGACCCAGGATGTCAACATTTCATAAAACTACACTATCCAGCTCACACCAGTCGCTGTCAAAGCTGCAGCCGACTGACATGGAAAAGAAATATTGACGTTATTTTAGTGATTATATCTCACGGGTCGAACAAACATGAACTTTATTGCCATGAAATACAACGTATATTGTTTCTGTACCTTTCTGTGAACGTCTAGAAAAAAACGTGTCGCAATCTGGTGACAAATGGCAGAGCTATGGGCTATACAAAAGTAACTGTACTTAAAGTAGATTTAATTCACAGTCTTTGCTGCCCTTTAACAGGTGCCTGGTGGTACTAAATCCAGATTTAACTCTGCCATTGGAAAGAGGAGAATTGGGCCGATCCATAGATGTATGACTTGGCCATAATAAGGTAATTTATAGGCCTGATATTCTGTATTCCATATTCATATTTCAAATTGCATGTGTCCGGATCGTAAATCATCTGCCCTTTAATAATTAGCTTAGATTTTTTTGTACACTTGATCTCTAGAAGGTGCTGAATGAGCTGCATTTTGCACGTCTGGTCAATGTTAGCATGGTGTTATTCACCGTCAAATATGGAAAAAAATTATAATAATAATAATAATAATAATAATAATAATAATAATAATAATAATAATAATAATAATAATAATAATAATAATAATAATAATAATAATAATAATAATAATAATAATAATAATAATAATAATAATAATAATAATAATAATAATAATAATAATAATAATAATAATAATAATAATAATAATAATAATAATAATAATAATAATAATAATAATAATAATAATAATAATAATAATAATAATAATAATAATAATAATAATAATAATAATAATAATAATAATAATAATAATAATAATAATAATAATTTATATTCTCCTTTGGTTCATTACAATTTACTCAAGCATAGTAACAGACACAATATTTCTAACACTGGAAATACATTCCCTGAAGTCCATAGATGTCCCTAGATAATTTGATTTAAAAAAAGATGTCCCTAGATACCAAGAACATGCCAATGGGTACTGTGAAATGCAATTACTTGGGTACTGTGTGTACTTTTAGGCGAATTTTCTGAAAATATGGCTAGGGATTAAGAGGTTAGGTACACGCTTGAGCACTGTGTAAGTACAAACCTTTTTTTACAGAACACTTACATTTACATTTAGGCCATGTCCACACTAAAACAATTTTGGTCTGTTTCGTTTTCATTTAAAAAAAGTTTTCCGTAAACACGAAATCGTTTTAAAAAAACTAGTGCGTCCTAATGAGAACACTGAACTGCTGAAACGCTGCTGCAAAAAAACACCAAAAGCAGAGAAGAAGAATGGAGCATGCACAGTTTGCACCTACCTGCGCCTACCTACCGCCAATAAAAACAGAAGAAGAGAAGGACAACACTAGTGTTGTTGTGCCGTCCGGTTTTGTGCTGACCTACTTTTCCAGAGACGCATGGCGCAACGTACTTCGGGAGTGGAGAGAGAGAGAGAGAGAGAGAGAGAGAGAGAGAGAGAGAGAGAGAGAGAGAGAGAGAGAGAGAGAGAGACTCAAACTACCTGTTGGAATAAATTAACTGATTGATGTTTAACTTGTCCCTGTGTGTGTCCAGTCATTTCGACTAGCAAACGTTGTCTGTATTTCGTTGGTTAGCTATTTAGCTAATGTGGATAGCATTTTCAATAGCATCAATGCTAGCTGGCTGGCTAGTGGCTACAGCTTTATTTACTAAATTATGGAGGCTTTTTAATCGTCAAGGTAAGAGAGGATTTTCGGTTCAGGAGAAGACGCGTATCGCTTGTAAAGATTGTGGCACAACGGGGGGCATCTTCAGGCGTCTTCAGAATTGCGCACTCTGGGACCTGGTATCAAAAAGTACCGTCTTCAGGCTGCCAGAACACAGTTCCGTGTGGCAGAACGATGCAAACGATCAAATACTTTGCCTAAAACGACCAAAATCGTTTTAGTGTGGACATGGCCTTAGTCATTTAGCTGATGCTTTTATCCGAAACGACTTACAAGTTCTGTACAACAAGTCAGCAGGAAGGGTACAACTCTGGCAGCTAAAGGTCAGTAAGATTGTTCGTCAAACAGTTTTGAACTTGAGTGCTACAGTCTTGAGTGCATAGTAGTAAAGACATATTAGCATAGTAAGTAGTAATATAGACAAGGTAGATTACTTAGTAGCAAAGTACTACTAACAAAAGCAAAAGACAGGTTAGTAGTTTTATTAGATTTTTTGTATTTATAATTTTTTTAATATTAAATACAGATATTGTTAGCAGAAGTGTGATTTTAGTCGACGGTGGAAGATTTGGCAGGTTTCATCTGTCCTGACTGTGGTGGGAAGTTTCTTCCACCATGGTGCAGCGAGGACTGAGAAAAGCCTGCTTCTCTATGATGACCCCCCAGGAGGTCGGGGAGCACGAGAAGTAAGAATCCGTTGACAAAGAGGAAGTTGACGAAAACAATAATGAGTCTGGAGTAGAAAAAAGAGACAGAGAGGACAGACAGGAAGTGGGAAAGAGAGAGACGAGGAGAACGAGGGAGGAAGAGGAACCTACATTGCCATTGTTAAGGTTCATGGTTAAGGTCAGCAGGTTGCAGCAGGTAATCAGGTTTTAATGTGAAGTCCCATCATTATGGCTGACTGGGTAGAGCTGTATTTACTGGTACACACACACATACACACACACACACATGCACACATGCAGACACACAAACACACACGCACACACACACACACACACACACACACAGACACACTGGCCCAAGTTACACAATCACTGCCGCACTCACCGTAATCAACATCCCCATCTCAATCAGGACAATATCAACGGCCACGCAATCACCACAACACCGCTCCGGCCAATCAAATGATGGATGGGCGGTGATGTCATCAGGATGTTATCATCTGGTCGTCTAATGACAGGAAGCTTGTAATAGCAAGTGACCTTGGAAGGGGGCAAAGGTCGCAACCTATCGAGGATTCTGTCTGTGTGTTGGAATGGGGGATTGCTCACAGATAACCCTGGTCTTGCAAAACCGTCTCGGAGTCAGAACAGTGTTTGTTTGTGTGGAGTCATGGTTTCATCCAAAAGGAGGGGATCCCAGTGGCCAGTTGTAGAGGAGAGGAGAGAAGAGATGGGAAGAGACAAGAAGAGTAGAGAAGATGAGGGGAGAAGAGAAGAGAAAATAAGAGAAGAGACGAGACGAGAAGAGAGGAGAGGCGAGAAGATGAGGGGAGAAGAGAAGAGAAAAGACGAGAAGAAGGGAAGAGAAGATTAGGGAGATAAGGGGATAAGAGAAGAGATGAGAAGAAGATAAGAGAATAGAGGGGAGAAGAGACAAGAAGATGAGGGGAGAAGAGAATATGAGGGAAGAAGAAAATATGAGGGGAGAAGAGAAGAGATGAGGGGAGACGAAATGAGAAAAAGAAGAAAAGATGAGGGGAGAAGAGAAGAGATGAGAAGAAGAGAAGAGAATAAGAACAGAAGATGAGGGGAGAAGAGAAGATGAGGGGAGAATAGAAGAGCCTAGAAGAGAAGAGAAGAGACGAGAAGAGAAGTTAAGGGGAGAAGATAAGGAAATAAGAGAAGAGAAGATGAGGGGAGAAGAGAAGTGCCGAGAAGAGCCGAGAGGAGAAGAGAAGAGAAGAGAAGAGAAGAGAAGAGAAGAGAAGAGAAGAGAAGAGAAGAGAAGAGAAGAGAAGAGAAGAGAAGAGAAGAAGAGAGAGAAGAGAAGAGAAGAGAAAGAAGAGAAGAGAAGAGAAGAGAAGAGAAGAGAAGAGAAGATGAGGGCAGAAGAAAAGAGAAGAGAAGATGAAGGGAGAAGAGAAGAGAATAAGAGAAGATAAGATGAGGGGAGAAGAGAAGAGAAGAGAAGAGAAGAGAAAGAAGAGAAGAGAAGAGAAGAGAAGAGAAGAGAAGAGAAGAGAAGAGAAGAGAAGAGAAGAGAAGAGAAGAGAAGAGAAGAGAAGAGAAGAGAAGAGAAGAGAAGAGAAGATGAAGGGAGAAGAGAAGAGAAGAGAATAAGAGAAGATAAGATGATGGGAGAAGAGAAGATGAGGGGAGAAGAGAAGCGAAGATGAGGGGAGATATCTATACATATCTCTTACTCTTTGTTACGCTGCTGGCCAGTACGACTTACTACCATAGTGTCTTCATACCTGTATCGCTGTACATATTAATACTACAACACTGTACATACATCTGATTAGCACAATACTCAGTACTCATTTATATATTGTATACCCAGTTTAATATCCTGTACATTGTATATTACTGAGTCATTCCACCAATCCAGTTCGATTTGGACTTTGGGATTTTTTTTTTTACCAAGAGGTATTACTTTTCTGAACACCCCTCAAGATGAATGACATATTTAACTTCCAGAAAAATATATTTTCCCATCTCAGGCATGAAATCTCTATTATTTTTTGTCATTATTGTATGATATGGACACCATTATTCTTCAACCTCGTTACGGACACTCTGGAAGCTCTCTGAATAAGATTAAAACGTATTATACAAAAAAGTATTTGTGCTAAAGTCAACATTTCTATAATAATTAGATGTCCTTCACATACATTTCTATAATTGCTCGTCTAAAAATTACGTAAAATCCTACACTTTTGCTATTCTGAACCCTGAAATTTGCCTCTTTTGACAGCGGCCGCAAGCTTTTTCATCAGAAATGTGATTTGACCTCAGATTTTGAACTAAAATCGATATTCTTATGTTTGCTCTAAACGTTTCAGACAAGATTATTCAAAAGTTGAATTTGTTTTTCATAAACTTAAAAATAATTAATAAACATGTAGCTGTAACAGGGTTGAGTCTAGGGTAACATGTGAGCACACACACACAGCAACATGCACATTACAATGAATATGTATGTGACATAAGCATGTTGAAAAAGCTCAATAATTAATTTAACTATTATTGTATAACTTCAAAATCAGTGTTAAAATCTCAACCCTGTTACAATCTCACAACCCTGTTACATTCAAACATTACATTCAAACGTAACGGGGTTGAGTGTAACGGGGTTGTGATTTTTTGCACAAAATGGTTGCTACTCCACATGTGGTGAATACCAGGAGAGCACATGGCATGCATGATATTAAGAAAGCATCTAAAAATGTTTTATAACAAAGATCATATTCACAAGTAATAGTTTGCTATATTTTTTTCAAGTAACGGTGTTGAGTAATTATGCTTGACAACCATAATATTACATGATAAATGACTGAAAACATAGTACAATGAGGTAGCTACTTGCCTGTTTCTGGTGTTGTGTTCTCCAAAAGACTTCAAAGTTGTCACTTCCTGTTTCACATGCTTCTATGGATTGAACCATTATTTTTGTGGGGGGGGGAGAATGCTCAGTGTAACAGGGTTGAGGGTTACTGAGGGACAGACTGAATAATGTTATTTTAATGAATAATTATTCATTTATTTGAAATAAATCATTACCAGCATTAACAGCACAGATGGATGTGTATGTTCATGGAAAAAAGTATGGACTTTTCTTGGTCATATCCCAAATACATTTTCATGAAATGCCACGAGGGACATGTCAAAATACATGGTGTCAACTGAAATAACAACATAAAATAGCATTTCAAAGCACATTTTGGTAACTGATTAGATAAAAGACACTTAAAAACATCAGAGGGACTCAAATCGGACCGGATTGGTGGAATGACTCTACTATTACTGTTAGTTTTACACTCTGGTTGTATGGCAAACAACTTTTCGTTGTACTGTACTTGTGCTGTATAATGACAATACATTTGAATCTAATGTAATCTAATGTAATGTAATCTAATCTACAGTCATGTTTCCTTCCCAGTTTGACCCAGAACTTCCCACTATTCTATTCCACTCCCTCCTCGTTTGCGCAAACACCTGATTCTTGTTTTGCAGAAAGCAGTTAATCCATGTTCCCCTCATTAACGTCCTCCTTGTGTCTCACCATACGTCCTACACATAGGTGTAGGTTTCGGGGGGGTTGCAGGGGACAATATATTAAGAATAGGTACATTTGTCCAAAAAATATAGCCACTACGAAAGACAACCCCCTCTCCAAGAGGTAAAAAAAACAAGTGGGTCAAAACATTTATATATCCTTCTTACCTGTAAATATATATAATAATGCAGGAGAATACATATTTGAAAACAAAGCAGAATGCCTGAGAGAGCCTTACTGCATTATATTCTATTATATTTGTGTTATACATAAATAAAGACATTTCCACCATGAATTTATGCAGAAATGGCACAAATCGGTGCATAAAAGTATACCAGAATGCAGGAAATTAAGTATTTGATGCTCAGAATTTCCTGGGGGAGGACCTCCATACCCCCTGCTTAAAATGCCACCAAACCCTCCCCCCCCCTCCATGTTGAAACCAAACCTATGTGTCACGTCGACGGGGGGGGGTGGACCAAACGCTCGTCGCCCCTCGGTCGAGACTATATAGCGGTCGCGTCTCGCCGAGAAGGTTTTGACGAATGGAAAAGGATAAAGTGAGTGAAGGACAGAGCGTGAAACCATAATGGACGGCTGAGTGGCTGGGAAAGACGGATGGAGACAGTGAAGGATGGACGGGATGGACGCATGAGGGGAGGAGAGGAGGGAGGTCTGACGTTGATTAATGACTCTCAGCGTGGTGGTGGTGTGTGCATGTGCGTGTGTGTGTGTGTGTGTGTGTGTGTGTGTGTGTGTGTGTGTGTGTGTGTGTGTGTGTGTGTGTGCGTGTGTGTGTGTGTGTGTGTGTGTGTGTGTGTGTGTGTGTGTGTGTGTGTGTGTGTGTGTGTGTGTGTGTGTGTGTGTGTGTGTGTGTGTGTGTGTGTGTGTGTGTGTGTGTGTGTGTGTGTGTGTGTGTGTGTGTGTGTGTGTGTGTGTGTGTGTGTGTGTGTGTGTGTGTGTGTGTGTGTGTGTGTGTGTGATGGAAGATCTTGGAGTTTATGTGACCAGATGACAGGCTCTCAGGGTCCGCAGACACCGGGGCCACACAAAGACATGGCATTCTAGAATGTTCAAAACAGCACATTAGACCGTGGCACTTGAACGGTAAAGTAATGTTTGTCGTTGACTCTTAACCACCGAAACCTGCAAATATGACGTATACTGTACATCATGCCAGTTAGGGTACCTTGTGTATACTGCACCTTGTGAATACTGTTTACTTTTAATTAGGGATGTCCGATATTATCGGCCGACCAATATTATCGGCCGATATCGGCAGTAAAATGTGATATCGGAAAATATCGGTATCTGTTTAAAAAAAGAAAAAAAACAATAACAATATTTGTTATATATATATCCAGTGAAATTATTAGTTACCTGAAATTATTCAGTTTTTTTGGGGGGGGAAACCCTGCATATATCGGTATCGGTTGATATCGGTTGATATCGGTATCGGAAATTAAGAGTTGGACAATATCGGAATATCGGTATCGGTAAAAAAGCCAATATCGAGCATCCCTACTTTTAATCTTACTCATAGTATACTGTACATTCAGATAAAATAAATGCATTGCCTATATTTATTGTAACGTATAATATAACCGATAGGGCATACAGACCCTCATCTGCACCTTTGTTTACAATATTTATTTTTGTAATATTCTTATATTCAGAGTTAATTATATTGTTTACACACATCTAATGGGTGGTTCCTGGAGTCCCTCAAGTGTGCTCTGATCTCAGGAATCAGATGTGTTCCTATGATGCCTCTAACTCAAGATGTTCTCTCTTCCCTTGGGATGTGTATGATTTCTGACCATTGTGTGACCACCTGTAACTGTTTGTGTTTCATTTGCTGTGAATATTGCTGATTTATTGTGTCCGTTTTGTATTTATATGATCGTTGTTTCTGTAAATGAGGGAAAGCTCAGAGGGAAACATACGATTTTAAATAAAGGTTGAAATAAAAAAAAGAAATGTGTTCTAAACAGATTTGATTTGCGTTGTGTTTCTATGGTGCCGACGTGCTAAAATACCGCTGTGAATAATTCCGTCTGGGTATGTCTGAGAAGACGATGCAGCCTGCAACAGGCTAATGTTTAATGTATATATTGACCTACAGAGTACAACGCTGTTTTGTTTAATGTTTTTTTTCTCCCTGCTAAAATGCTAATATATACTTCTAAACCTTGTCGACATTTCATCTCCATTTTTCAAGTGAGCAATCCTCAAATGTCACAGGTGTGTTTTTGAAACTACCTGAACTGAATCAAGTGTTTGGAGCACAGTCCTGAAAACCGGACAGACGTTCGCAACGGACAGCTTTCACCATAAAACGTTCAGACCACGGCACGGTCAGGCGTCCCGCGAGGTTTGTAAAGAAGGGACGCACGCAGACATGGCAAGAGACAGTATAGAAGGACAGTTATGATTAATGACTCTTGTTGGATCTGACAGCTTTCATTGTCTTTTGTTTAGTTTTTTTGTGATATTTCCATTGAGGAGGAAGACATGTTGTACAGGTTCTGAAAACAATGTCAACTCAATCCCGGCAAACTGCACGTACCATCTGTCTGAACCTGCCTTCCTGGTGAGACACGTTGACATTTATAGACACTATTCTCATGGAAATGAGGGAACTTGGGGTAAACAGTTTTTATGGCCGAATTTGCAGTAATTGAAACAACTGATTTCATTATTTACTTAGTCGAATAATCGAACAAAAGATAATAAACTAAGAGAGAAATTCTGTAAACATTTGATCAATTAGAGTGTATTTTCTGCAACTTAAAAAGGTTTTATTGTAAACCACTTTGCTACTGTATATCTTCTGTTTCTTGGTATACGTACAGTTATTGCCAAAAGCTGCAATTGAAAGAGTATTTCATTAGAATAAAATGTCAATGACTCAATAATCCCTCTAAAAGCATTACAGTATTTGCAGGGAACTATAAATGTTGTAAAAAAAATATACACCATTGTATTAATGACTTGTATTAATGATGAAGATGTGATTGATGTAGAAAGCAGCTGGTGGTGCGTGATGGACAGACGTCTGTCTGTCTGTCTGTCTGTCTGTCTGTCTGTCTGTCTGTCTGTCTGTCTGTCTGTCTGTCTGTCTGTCTGTCTGTCTGTCTGTCTGTCTGTCTGTCTGTCTGTCTGTCTGTCTGTCTGTCTGTCTGTCTGTCTGTCTGTCTGTCTGTCTGTCTGTCTGTCTGTCTGTCTGTCTGTCTGTCTGTCTGTCTGTCTGTCTGTCTGTCTGTCTGTCTGTCTGTCTGTCTGTCTGTCTGTCTGTCTGTCTGTCTGTCTGTCTGTCTGTCTGTCTGTCTGTCTGTCTGTCTGTCTGTCTGTCTGTCTGTCTGTCTGTCTGTCTGTCTGTCTGTCTGTCTGTCTGTCAGCTGCGCCAAGCTGCCTGTCTGTCTGTCTGCTGCAACGAGCTGCCTGTCTGTCTGCTGTGCAAAGCTGATCTGTCTGCTGCGCCAAGCTGTCTGTCTGTCAGTCTGCCTCGCTGGGTTGACAAGCTGTATCATGTAGTCTGTGGACTGACTCACTGAGAACCAGACACACACGTTTTCTGTCTCGTCTCTTGTCTCTTGTCTCTCTCTGTCTCTCATTTTCCACTAAGGACTCTCTCTCTCCCCTTTCTTCCACGTGTGTGTGTGTGTGTGTGTGTGTGTGTGTGTGTGTGTGTGTGTGTGTGTGTGTGTGTGTGTGTGTGTGTGTGTGTGTGTGTGTGTGTGTGTGTGTGTGTGTGTGTGTGTGTGTGTGTGTGTGTGTGTGTGTGTGTGTGTGTGTGTGTGTGTGTGTGTGTGTGTGTGTGTGTGTGTGTGTGTGTGTGTGTGTGTGTGTGTGTGCCTGTGTGCGTGCCTGTGTGTGTGTGCCTGTGTGAGTGTGTGTGTGTGTGTGTGTGTGTTCTGTGTGTGTGTTGTGTGTGTGTGTGTTCTGCGTGTGTGTGTGTCTCAGACTCATGTGGAGGATAAATTGAATCAAGAAGTTTCCTCTAACAGTGGCCGGCCGTCCCGCCACTCACCCAACCCACCCCCCGCGATGCCTGCTGTCAATCATGATGACAAATGAGCAGTTGATTACATCATCGGTCCACTAATGATCGATGAGGGACCGGGAAGGGGGGCAGGGGGGGACTGGTTGGGGAAGAGGGCCTCCCCATGTGTGTGTGTGTGTGTGTGTGTGTGTGTGTGTGTGTGTGTGTGTGTGTGTGTGTGTGTGTGTGTGTGTGTGTGTGTGTGTGTGTGTCGAGAGAGAGAAGAGAGAGAGAGAGAGAGAGAGAGAGAGAGAGAGAGAGAGATTTCTCTCTCCTCCTCTCACTGCACCTCATCTCCCCTCCTCCTCTCATTGCACCTCATCTCCCCTCCTCCTCTCATCTCTCCTATTCTCATTGCACCTCCTGCTCTCATCTCCCCTCCTTCTCTCATCTCTTCACCCCTCCTCCTCCTCCCTCACCCCTCATCCTCCTCTCATCTCTCCTCCTCCTATCTCTCCTCATCGTATCTCTCCTCCTTCTCCTCTCATCTCTCCTCTTCTTATCTCTCCTCCTCTCATCTCTCTTCCTCTCATCTCTCCTCCTTTTATGTCTCCTCCTCCTATCATCTCTCCCTCCTCCTCTCATCTCTCCTCTTATCTCTCCTCCTCCTCTCATCTCTCCTCATCTATATCCTCCTCTTATCTCTCCTCCTCTTCTTTATATCCTCCTCCTCTAATCTCCTCCTCTCATTTCTCCTCTTATCTCTCCTCCTCCTCTCATCTCTCCCACTCTTATATACTCCTCTTTTATCTCATCCCCCTCTCATCTCCCCTCCTCTCATCTCTTCTTCTCTCCTTCTCCTCCTCTCATCTATCCTCCTCCTATCTCTCCTCCCTCTCATCTCTTATTCTCCTATTTATCCTCCTCCTCTTCCTCTCACTCTCTCTCTCCCTTCTCCTTTCCTTCCATGCCTTACACACTATTAGTGTCTGACTTGGTGTTGACTTGGTGCCAGTGGCGTCATTTCAGTAAAAGCCAAGGTATGGCGAGGAGGGAGGGGGTTTCCCCCCGTTGGTGGATTTTTTTTTGTCAAATCAGTTGTGCAATAGTCACTTTTGGTGAGTTGTTTCTATACAATTCACTTATATGACATTTAGGTATGACACAGGACTACACAAGCATTTTTACTATAGAAATGTGTCAACAGACTAAAGCAGGGAACCACAATATTTTGCATACAAATTATGCAGAATGTAATATCATAACTGTCTATTATTTTTCTTGCAATTGAGCCAATTTTCCTTAGGTACGGTTTTGAGGTGTGTGCTCAACAGAATGTACTATCAAAAACACGTTCACAAAAAGTATTGGTTACTGAATGCTGAACTGCACTGTTATAATCACTAAGCCATTGTAAGACCTTACCTGTGTCCCTGTATGACTTGTCTCTCTGCTGCCCTTTGACTAAAAAAACTTCTGTATGTCCATTTTCCTTCTTTTTGTGGCATATTTCAGTTAGTCACAGTAAAAGTCACCTAGTAAAAGTGAGATAATTGACAATATCAAAACATGCTATAGCTGTACCGAATAGTTCCAAGCTTCGTTCATAATGTTGACATTCGAATTCTAAATCAACATAAAAATTGTAATACATTTTTCTTATTTTTTTATTTGCCAATGTATGGCGAGTGCCATACCTTGCCATACCAAAACGATGCCCCTGCTTGGTGCTGACTTGGTGTTGACTTGGTGTTGACTTGGTGTTGACTTGGACTTGACTAGGTGCTGACTTGGTGTTGACTTGGTGTATTTATATTTCACATGTATTTATACAGTGGTAGGTATAAAGGTTAAAAAAACAATATATAATATGTAGGTAAATAAATACATAATTTCATACATGAATACATTTAAATTGAAATACTATGTGTGAATGTAATCGCAGCATTAGGAACTACGCTATGTACAGTAGCTTACTAATTATTAATGTGTCTATACATAGTTAACAATGATCTCACTTGATCTACATCTTGCAGCTTGGTGCTAATGAGCCATATGTGTGCAACAGAGAGAGCGGGAGGGAGATAGGGGGAGGGAGGAAGAGAGAGGGCGAGAGAGAGAGAGCACATGTGTTCATGTCAGTGGGTGAATGAGGGTGGGGTGGGGGAGTGAGAGAGAGAGGTAGCGATATGAGAGAGAGAGAGAGAGAGAGAGAGAGAGAGAGAGAGAGAGAGAGAGAGAGAGAGAGAGAGAGAGAGAGAGAGAGAGAGAGAGATAGTGAGGTCTATAATAATATTTTAGAAGCTACAGCAGGATGTTATTAATGAAGAGATAAGATTCGTCCAGCGTAGGTTTCTGTCCTACACCTCTCCTCCCTCCTCTTCTTCTCTCCCTCCCCTCTCTCCTCTCCTCCCTCCGTCCTCCCTCATCCTCCAGACTCCCACACAGACAGCTGCTCCACCCAGTCAACAGCATTTCATCCTTTTAATTCTACGTCTTCATGAGTCCTCCTTCATGTTCTCTCTCACCCCGACCCTGTTCTTCTCTTCTCTCTTTCCCTCCCTCTCTCTCTATCCCTCTCCCTCACTCTATATCCCTCTCCCCTTTCTCTCTCTCTCTCTCCTCTCTTCTCTCTCTCTCTCTCTCTCTCTCTCTCTCTCTCTCTCTCTCTCTCTCTCTCTCTCTCTCTCTCTCTCTCTCTCTCTCTCTCTCTCTCTCTCTCTCTCTCTCTCTCTCTCTCTCTCTATCTCTCTCTCAAATTCCACCTGCAGCACATTATAATTTCACTCAACTTAAATACCATCACGTTTAGATATCTTCTCTGAATGTTATTTAGTATAGTAAGTAGTTTCATCATTGTTGTGATCTTCAGTGCGACACAGTGATCAGAGACACAGAACGACCACAGTGTCGTCAGACTCATTATATAGAGTCTCTGGATGCTGGCAATTCCCTGTACATGCTGATGGAGGAGGCCAGTGCATTGACGTGCAGGATTTCATTTATTATTACTTTATTTACATTTTATTAACTTGTATTACTCTATGTGTGTTTTCCCAAAACACCAACTTCACTAGTACAGTAGGGTTGGTAGTAGGGTACAGTAAAGGTTGTTTTTCTTATGGAAATTGGGCAACATTTTCTAAATTCTCGAGCTTCACTTCCCATGGAAAATTCACCATAAACTTTGCGACCCTTTGCAACCCTAGTCCTGAGTGTGTGCTGAGTGATCTCTCTGCTGAGAGGAAGATAGAATAGGGAAGAGTCTCACAGATCATTTGACTCCGAAAAAATCAGCTCGCCAAATGTTCCTCTCTGTCCGTCTGTCTGCTTGTCTGTCTGTCTGTCTGTCTGTCTGTCTGTCTGTCTGTTCTGTCTGTCTGTCTGTCTGTCTGTCTGTCTGTCTGTCTGTCTGTCTGTCTGTCTGTCTGTCTGTCTGTCTGTCTGTCTGTCTGTCTGTCTGTCTGTCTGTCTGTCTGTCTGTCTGTCTGTCTGTCTGTCTGTCTGTCTGTCTGTCTGTCTGTCTGTCTGTCTGTCTGTCTGTCTGTCTGTCTGTCTGTCTGTCTGTCTGTCTGTCTGTCTGTCAGGTCTGTCTGTCTGTCTGTCTGTCTGTCTGTCTGTATGTATGTCTGTCTGTCTGTTTGCTGCCTGTCTGTCTGTTCTTTTGAGCGTGCTGTTTTGAACTTCTTAAGCTGTATTTTATACTGTACCATGTATTATGGTAATATTCTGTATTTGTTACTGTTGTATATAAGCCAGAATACTCTCTAGTATTTTACCTCCTTTGTGATTATGAATCGAGGAGTATTTCTACCTCCTTGTGATTATTAATCTAGAAGTATTTTGACCTCCTTTGTGATTATGAGTGCTGTGATTACTTGAGGTGCACAAACACCTCATACCTACTATATCACATTTTTGTTATTATTATTATTATTATTATTATTATTATTATTATTATTATTATTATTAGGGATGTCCCGATCGCCTTTTTTGCTTCCGATCCTTCCTCTCTGATCCCGATCATGTGATTTTAAATATCTATCCGATCCGATCGTTTCCGATCCGATCTTTCACATTAGTAATCAATTTTGACGCATTTTTGTCAGAAACTGCGCGGAGCGAGACAAGCCCCTCTGTGCCTATAGTCCGGGGCGCGAGCTCGGAGGCTTTTGTTATTACATTCACCGTGAGAAATGTGCTTCTGCTTCATATGAGAAATATTAAAAGTTTCAATATATGTTTGCACATTAGTATACATTCAGTGTTCGACTTACGTAATGGTCCATTCTGGTCTGAAACGCCGACGATAATCCTCAGTCACGTCAATCCTCCAGGTGAAAGTTAGTCTGAAAACTTCGCCTCCAGCCTGTCCTCCTTGCAAACATTGCAACTGCTTGACTTCTATTTAAAATGCTTAGTTCCAAACCTCTGACATTAAGTCTAGCTGCTCAAGTCAGTGGATATTAACCGTGTTAGCTCGCTGCATGCTTCACTGAGTCTCCACAACATAGCAGAGAGTAGCGTTAGCGTTAGTGTTAGTGTTAGCTCGCGGCATGCTTCACTGAGTCTCCACAACATAGCAGAGAGTAGCGTTAGCGTTAGCTCGTGCATGCTTCCCTGAGTCTCCACAACATAGCAGAGAGTAGCGTTAGCGTTAGTGTTAGCATTAGCGTTAGCTCGTGGCATGCTTCCTTGAGTCTGTTGTTGTGATGTGGAGCGTGTAGCCAGTCTAATTAAAGGGATGTGTTTGTTGCAGCGGTGTAAATTAAAGGGGAATGTGTTTGTTGTGGACAATTATTCTGCTGTGTGACAATAAATACATTAATGATGATATATTATATGTAATTTAAAACCAAAACTAAGGCCTCCGTATGAGTTTAAGACGTGGACATGGTCATGTTTGTTGAATAAAAATTTTTTTTTTTTACTGCCGATTTTTATTATTATTTTTTCCCGATCCCCGAGCCTCTGAAAAGCACGTGATCGACGCCGATCACGTGATCGGATCGGGACATCCCTAATTATTTATTATTATTACTATATGAATTAAGTAAGTTCCCATCTTATTACCACCCCGCCCCTTCCCTCCCCACATTGATGAACTAATACCAGGGTATTTCGAAGAAAAGAAAATCAATGAAATTAGGACAATTTAGTATTTGGGATGAGAGTTGAATTCCTTGTTGTAACTGCTGTCAGCGGTATCAGGGTCTGGTAATGGAGAACACTGTGAGAGTGGTGTTCTGGTTTCTATCTGGTTTCCATCAGGCCGTGTGCAAGTGATATTTCACTTTATGAATATGACACCTCCTTCATATTGCCGTGGCTTAGTGTTAACTATCGACTGCGTTGCAATTCAGGAATGTTGCAGAGGATGGTATTTAAATCAAGTGTATCTAATTAAGCGTGTCTAATGTGACACCACTTCTCGATACTCTCCATACTGTGTGTGTGTGTGTGTGTGTGTGTGTGTGTGTGTGTGTGTGTGTGTGTGTGTGTGTGTGTGTGTGTGTGTGTGTGTGTGTGTGTGTGTGTGTGTGTGTGTGTGTGTGTGTGTGTGTGTGTGTGTGTGTGTGTGTGTGTGTGTGTGTGTGTGTGTGTGTGTGTGTGTGTGTGTGTGTGTGTGTGTGTGTGTGTCTGTCTGTCTCCCCGACTAGAATTTCACAGCAGGCTCTCGAGGTTCATCCCTCAATGTAAAAAACAGAACTGACTGCTCATACTGCTTTGGCACATGCTAACAAGCTCTCTCTCCTCCCTCTCTCTCTGTCACTGCATCTCTCTTCCTCTCTCTCTCTCTCTCTCTCTCTCTCTCTCTCTCTCTCTCTCTCTCTCTCTCTCTCCCTCTACCTCTCTCTCGCTGTCTCTCTCTTTCTCTCTCTCTCTTCTTTCACTATCACCCTCTCTCT
>NW_028169660.1:0-13533 GCF_963971535.1 Notolepis coatsorum | reverse complement strand
ACACACACACACACACACACACACACACACACATACACATATACACACGCATGAGTGTACACACACATATACATACACACACACACTCACACTCACACTCACTCACTCACTCACTCACATAAGACTGTGATATAGAAACACACACAGAAACATGCAAATGCCTCTCTCGCTCTCTCTCTCTCTCTCTCTCTCTCTCTCTCTCTCTCTCTCTCTCTCTCTCTCTCTCTCTCTCTCTCTCTCTCTTTATCTCTCTCTCTCTTTCCCTCTCTCTCTCTCACCTACAGTGCCCTTCTACCCTCTCTCTCTCCTTCTCCACCTCTCTCTCTCTCTCTCTCTCTCTCTCTCTCTCTCTCTCTCTCTCTCTCTCTCTCTCTCTCTCTCTCTCTCTCTCTCTCTCTCTCTCTCCCCCAGCTCTCTCTCTTCTTTGACAGAGAGATCTCTTTTCCATGCAGTAGAAGAAGCTGGCAGCGCGTGTGGTGTCTTTCCCCCAACATCTGTCACAGTCCAACACCTATAAATAAAAGCAAACATTCTCTTTGGGAATCTCTCTCAGACCTCCAGAATGTGATTGATATGAAGGTGGAATTTAATCGTTTATTAAAGGAAGAATGTGAACTTTAAGTTATCCCCACAGTTCCATCATGCTGCACTTCAAAGACATCAGCAACATGTGGAACTGGAGTGGGTTGTGTGTGTGTGTGTGTGTGTGTGTGTGTGTGTGTGTGTGTGTGTGTGTGTGTGTGTGTGTGTGTGTGTGTGTGTGTGTGTGTGTGTGTGTGTGTGTGTGTGTGTGTGTGTGTGTGTGTGTGTGTGTGTGTGTGTGTGTGTGTGTGTGTGTGTGTGTGTGTGTGTGTGTGTGTGTGTGTGTGTGTGTGTGTGTGTGTGTGTGTGTGTGTAGGTATTCAGCAGCTCTGGGTAGCATTTCCATGTTATCGGTGTATTTTAACAATTATGGGTAACATTTAGAAGTTATAGGTATATTTGATCAGTTCTGGGTAACATTTAGAAGTTATAGGTATATCTGATCAGTTCTGGGTATCATTTAGAAGTTATAGGTATATTTCATAATCCTAACCTTCTGTAAAGGACTGCAATGAGATTGAAAAACACTATTTCCATTGTACTGAATCCTGAACAGTTCTTGGTAGCATTAAGCGGTATAGGTATCAGGGCTGGGCAATGACTGTAAATCAATGAGATGACATATAATGGTATAAGATAAAGCGTGTGGGTGTTTCTATAATGGTTTATCAAAAGCATGAGTGTGCACTTGTGCATGAGTTGCCACTAGGGGCAGAGTGGCTAACTGTGAATGAATGAATGAATGAATGAATATGTGAGTAAGAGACGAGTGAGTTGTGATGTTGCTGCCCTGCCTCCGCACTATTATTTGCGTTATCTCTTGAACCCTTGGCCCAAATTTTTTAATTGTGCGGAAATAAAACCCATAGTAGTAAATAACACTTACCATAAAATGTGTCTGTACGCAGACGATCTGTTATTATTCCTTGACAATACACCACGGCTCCTACCTGTAGTCTTAGATACTATTAAAACTTTTAGTTTTATTTCAGGTTACAAGATCAATTTGAATAAGTAAATTTTACTTCCCCTAAATACAGCAGCAAGTAGTCCCCAGTTACATACAGAAATACCAGTGGGTTCTTGTTTCAGATATTTAGGTATAGATATACTGTATACCCATCCATTGACAAAATTGTGTCAAAAAATTACAAGAGTCTTAACACATTGGGCGCCAGACCCGAGATTTTTCGGGTTATCTCGCCAGCGGTTGAGCGCCAAAACCAGAGATTTCTCAGGTTTTCATAGTTTTTTCTTTTATAAATTATTTTTATTCTATGCAATGTCACGGACCTCGTGTTACCATAGAAAATCATTCTGAGATCCCTAGAGTGCAATACCGGCTGTATCCTGCTAGGTGGCAGTATCACCCACCCTTTGAAACCTTATTTCATACTGTGTGTCACATCTAATTTCGTCCGGGCGGAGAATTTAGACCAAGCCAAGTAAATTGCTTCATCCGACCACTTCGAAACGCGTTCAGCACACTTGAGGCATATCTTGTGCCACTTCATGTCAGGGACCTGATCGACATCAATACTGGAAATCACGACAATTGGAATATTCTTTTTGGAATACCTCCTAGTAAAGGTAAGGACTATATGACATCAAACCTACTTTGATCCAACAATGATTTCACATCAATCGCAACGATCATATGTAACATACTCCAAAACGTATGCCGTTGCTGACGATCAAAGCATCAAAAAAACTACCCCCCCCCCCTTTCATGCATTCATGATGAAACATAATACCTATTATATACAGTACCTTTGATTTGGAAATAGTAGCGTGTCCAGGCGAGAAACGCGAATGCTTTTAGCAAAATTCACATATCGCTCCATAGCACAGTTACCAGGAACTAGCCAGGATCACTCTGAAACTATACAATATTCACCACGGTATAACACGTGAATGTATACATGAAAAAATTTATTCTTTTTCACATGTTGAACGAGGGATAGTTAATGTCAAATGGGCCATAGTATTGTCTCCATAGCTATAATATAGAATATAGATATAGCCCTGCAAACACTGCGACGCACAGTGAAAATCCCTATCTCTTACAGCGGTGGCGCAATGAGTACAAGGATGGCTTACACGGCTGGCGCTGAAAGTGTTAAGAAGGTAATATCTGACGAGTTAAACCGTTGGTCACTATTATTAATTCCATTCTCAGTCAGGCTCTCAGTAGTCAAGACCCATATTCTCCCTAAGATCAATTTTCTGGTAAGCATGATTCATTTACCGCCACCTCCAGGATTTTGGGAGAAGCTACAGGGGCTAGTATTCAAATGTATATGGCGTGAACAACATCCACGAATGAGCAATTCCACACTCCAAAACAATAGGAAAGCAGGAGGGCTATCGGTTCCTAATTTTGAACAGTATTATTTCTCCTTTATGCTCAGGCCTCAGGTTCAATAATGATTCTGACATACCATGGGTGAATATGGAGAAGCACATTAATTATATTGACCAAATTGTTTACACTGCTGTGTTGTTTTTACTACCTGTACCCCCCCCCTTCCCCCATGCTCAGTATATTTTTACTGTATTTATTTCTGTATATTTTATTTCATCTTATTCTATTTTACTCTACTCTTATCCTAGGCAACTTGATTTGATTTGTGTTATTTTTCTAATTCGTGACCTGTCCTGTCTAAATGTTTAAATGTTGAGCGATTTGCAGTGTCAAATTTCCCACGAGATAATACAAGTATTTCTATTCGATTCTATTCTATTCATTGTATCTCCATATACACTCAAAGATATCCTCTTTTCTGGTCTATCCCAAAGCCTTTGCCATACTAAATTTGGCCCAATTATAGCACATTCAATTTACGTTTGGAAATCTATTGCAGAAATGGGACAGTGGGACACAAAATGGCACCTAGATACCCCTATTTTTTTATAACAATTTCTTACTGTTGGGTGGGAAACCAGTTACATTTCCCAATTGGCAAAGACACGGTATTCACAAACTATCTGACATATACAGTGAATACGGTCTCAGATCCTTTCAACTGCTCAAACAAATCTATAATGTCCCTAGTACATCCATCTTTTTTTATTTACAGTTGCGCACTGCAATGCGCACTTATGGTGTCCCATGGAATCAGCCTTTACCAGGTCACCCTTTAATGCTTATAGTGAGAGGCATAAATGTTAAAAATGGTTTTGTTTCTGGGTTATATAATAAAATACAAGGAAAACTAAACAGAACTACAGGTAATATCACTGTCTGGAACATAGATTTAAAGGATTTTACAACGCCTGAATAAATTGGCAGAATGTATGGGATAATATTCCGTTAACCTCTCGTAATTATAATAATTAATTAACTCATTAAAAATGTATACAAAAAGCCATGGGAACATATATACACATGGCCGCCTAGTTATAGTTCAAAGTGGGGGTGCTTTTTTTTTTTTTTTTTTTTTTTTTGTGACAGGCAAGGGGTGGTTTGTAGGGGGTCCGGCACGACCCCCTCCATAGCAGATTTTTTTTTTCATTTAATGAACCTGTATGTGCAATTTCCTGCAATATAGAGCCTTAAATCTTGACCAATAAAGGTGCTCTTTTCACTATAAAACTCAGTTTATATTGCAGTATGATAGCCAATTACTATAATAATAATAATAATATAGACTATATATAGGGGGGGGGGATATATAATCCAAGTATTTGTTATGTTATCCTACACTTTAAGCTGTCTGAAATGTCCATTACCTGTAACTCTTGGGTCTCTTTCTCTCCTTCTCTGCCTCCATCCCGGGTCTGCACAGTCACCATATCATTCTACATTAAGGAGAGCAATACACTTATGAATACACTGAACCGGTTTGAATACACAATCTTTATGCTAATCTGTAAAGAAAGGGAGATAGGGGGGGGATATATAATCCAAGTATTTGTGTCTTAATTTGTTATGTTATCCTACACTTTAAGCTGTCTGATATTTCCATTACCTGTAACTCTTGGGTCTCTTTCTCTCCTTCCTGAGTCTGTACAGTCACCATATCATTCTACATTAAGGAGAGCAATACACTTATGAATACACTGAACATCATTATGAAACATTTCTATTGCACCCTTACTTACAATTCATTATGAATTGAAAATGGGGGACCCTGATGTAAACAAGACGAAAGTCTTTCTCTGGTCTGCATCCCCTTAACAATTGTGTGTATTGAGCCGTACTGTACTGTACCCATTCTGCAATCTGTTATTGATTGATTAAAAATGTTATTAACATATTGCAGAATGGGTACAATATAGTACGGCTCAATACACACAATTGTTAAGGGAATGCAGACCAGAGAAAGACTTTTGTCTTGTTTACATCAGGGTCCCCCACTTACAATTCATAATGAATTGTAAGTAAGGGTGCAATTAACACCGTGCAATCCATTATTTGTGGAGCCCGCCCTTTAAGTCTTTGAGCTATTAGGCTACTAGGGTTCTTACTTTGCGTTTTGGTGTACTGAAAAATGCTCTGATGTCTGTATTTTTTCTTTTTTCTGCCATGGTACCTGGTTGGCTGGACACACACACACACACACATTTTCATTTCAGGTATTGTACCTTAAGATAATTGAAAATCTTGATTTACCGTAAATCCTCAAATATAGGTCTTCTATTTACCTCAGCTGCAAAGAGCACCAGGCCTTTATTAGAGAGACTTGTTATATAAGGGGCAGGCCTTAATTTCTAAAACTGACACTCATGGACATAATCCCTTCATTTTCAGACTTTTATTGCATTATTATTATTATTATTATTATTATTATTATTATTATTATTATTATTATTATTATTATTATTATTATTATTATTATTATTATTATTATTATTATTATTATTATTATTATTATTATTATTATTATTATTATTATTATTATTATTATTATTATTATTATTATTATTATTATTATTATTATATTTTTAATGCGTACATTGTCTGTCTACATTTATTTAGACTAGCATTGGTATTTAAATATTGAGTGCAGTTGAGTAATTGTGGGATTAACATAATTCACACACTGAACAGAGAACAGAGATGGAGGAGAACAGAGAACAGAGATTATTATTATTCTAGATAATATGACAACGTTAGCTAGCGGCTAACGCCAACGTTATATTATTATTATTTATTAGTTACGGACTTACGGTATGACCAGATGGCATTTCGGACCGTGAAACACTTTTATTGTATTGCGTGGTAGATGTTCTACCACTCGACAGTAAAGACATGTCTAACATAATAGTTTGTTTGAACAACTGAACTTACTTAGTGGAAAATCCTGCTGTTGTTGTAACTTGTGCGTTGTGCCTAAACTAGTGTTCACGAATCACGCTGCCTGCCTGTGTACCAGCTTACTGTTACACCTGGAGTGGAGGCTGCAGGCAGCGGCGCGCTGTGCAGACTGGAGTGTGAGCCGGCAGGGCTCCACTCTGTCTGCGGGACTGGATCAAACCATATCGGGCAGGGGGGTGTCGCAATCTTTGGAAACTTAAAAACTTGCTATTAAGTGTCATTGCGTATTATTAATTTGATTGAAATTACGTAGTTATGGTTAGATAAGATTTATATATTGGGGGGGGATATATCATATGATCAAAAAGTGAGGGAGCAAAGAGACAAGTTTGCTCCCCCAAGTTCAATAGTCCTGGAGCACGTGCATCGCCTGCTCCGTTACGTAGGCGCCTATGTATATACATATGATGTGGGAATGTCCAGGAGTACTAGCTCTTTGGGCCAAGGTTGCATTATTTCTCACTGATATAACGGAGATAAACATACCTTGTTTACCACACCTTTTATTATTAAATGACGTTTCATCCAGTGCTAGAGGACAGGGCGCAAGGACAGAATCGATTCAAATATTACTTACTGCAGCCCAGAAGGTAAAATCAGTACTCCACTAGGTTGAACACTTGTACTTTGACACCAGACTTAACAAAAAGCATGTTGTTTTTCTGTTTTTCTGTTGTTGTACAAACACAATTATGATTTACTTTGGTTTTTCATTTCATTGCATTTAAAAAAAAGAAATAAATAAAGATAAAGGAAAATTGTATTCTATACACGTATACATCATAATAATAATAATAATAATAATAATAATAATAATAATAATAATAATAATAATAATAATAATAATAATAATAATAATAATAATAATAATAATAATAATAATAATAATAATAATAATAATAATAATAATAATAATAATAATAATAATAATAATAATAATAATATAATAATAATAATAATAATAATAATAATAATAATAATAATAATAATAATAATAATAATAATAATAATAATAATAATAATAATAATAATAATATCTTAAATGTATATAGCGCCTTTCAGGAGACCCAAGGCACTTAACAGCTAAGGGAGGGGAACAGGGAACAACGTAACAACAAAATAATAATCAAAGGAAAGAAATAAAGAAAACGAAAGAAAAAGGGGAAATCAGGCAGAGTCATTTACAAATTTGGTGAAAAGGTGGGTTTTGAGTTAGGATTTGAAGGAGTGCAGTGATGTAGCACTACGGATGTTTGGAGGGAGTGAGTTCCAGAGGGTGGGTGCGGCCACAGAGAAGGCTCTGGGACCAACAGTCCGCATGTTGGTGGTGGGGATGGAGAGGAGACCGGAGTCAGGACCGCAGCCCCCGGGGCGGGATGTAGGGATGGAGGAGGTCAACTAGGTACCAGGGGGCAAGGGAGTGAAGGGCTTTGTAGGTGATGAGGAGGATCTTGAAATTGATGCAGGACTTGACTGGAAGCCAGTGGAGGTGGATGAGGGTGGGGGTGATGTGGTGCCAGGACTTGGTGCGGGTGAGAACCCTGGCAGCAGAATTTTGCACATATTGTAGCCTGTTCAGGGCATTACTGGGTAGCCCTATGAGGACAGAGTTTGCATGATTGCATCATGGTTTCTTCCTTTCCTAAAATGTCTATGCAAACCCGGGGGGCTGGGAGGGGGGTTAAGAAGCGACCTGGGCTGTCTTGCAGCCACAGGACCGCCAGAACGCAGGAAGAGACTGTCACAACTGCCAGCAGGCAGGCTATACAGTACATGACTATACTGACGGACAATCTATATACTGAAAAGACACTTTTTTATGCCACTGTGGGAATTTGTATGAACTGCTGATGTGAATGTCTCTTTCCTCTGAAAACTTGGTCACAAAAAAAAGGGGTGGGTGTCAGACAACACCAGTCAAAGGTCATTCCTACAAAACACACACAAGGAGAGCTTAGCTTTTACTTCTAGTTACTCTGTTACCTGGTGAGAGAGAGAGAGCAGGAAGCTGATAGAGATATGATGGAGGTATCAGGAAACACCATAGTTGTGGTTCTTCTAAACTGAGTGAGGGTAGAGCTCTGTGTCAATATGACATATAGTTCGACCACATCAGCACCTTCCACTGGCGATGTGTCTCAGCAGAGATGAGGCTTTCAGCCTTTCACCACATAGAGAGAATTAACGCCTAAATCTGGTAAATGAGCTTAATGATGCTTTGCAGTGGAATTTCCCTTTAAGATGGCCGGTGGTTAATATAGTGAGTTATATACCCACACTTTTAGTGGTGTGTGTGTGTCTGTGTGTGTGTCCACATTATATTAGCTGTGTGTGTGTGTGTTTGTGTGTGTGTGTGTGTGTGTGTGTGTGTGTGTGTGTGTGTGTGTGTGTGTGTGTGTGTGTTATTTCATATGTTGCTCTCAAACGCTATTAGTTTGTGTGTGTGTGTGTGTGTGTGCGTGTGTGTGTGTTAGTTAATATGTTGCTCTCATACTCTATTAGCAGATGTTGACAGGTGATGATTGATCTTCTCATCATTCCTCCCTCCAACACCCTGCGGTGTGTGTATGTGTGTGTGTTTGTGTGCGTGTGTGTGTGTATTTGTTTATGTGTGTGTATATTCGTTTGTGTGTGTGTGAGAGTGGTGTGTACATATTTTTTTAAAGTGTATGTGTCTATGAGTGCAAGTATTCTGTAATTGTGTGCCTGTGTGCATGTGTTTATTAGTGTATTCGTGTGTGAGTTTGTCAGGTCATCTGTGTGTATGTGTCTATTGTAGTGTATGTATGTATATATCCATGTGTTTCTGTGTGTTGGTGTATTGCTTGCACAAGATAATGTGGATTTCTATGTAGAAACAAAGATACATACTTACAGACCCCCCCCCCCCCCCAAACCACATGTTAGTGAGATCATCTGATTATAGATCTTAAAGATCTGACTTAAGCCTTAACTTAACCCTTATGCCTATTTTATAACTTACCAATTATGTTGTTGGTCTGTAGAGTCCTTTCTCAGCACAATCCATGCTGTTCCTCATGCTATCTAAATGATAAATGGTAAATAATAATAATAATAATAATAATAATAATAATAATAATAATAATAATAATAATAATAATAATAATAATAATAATAATAATAATAATAATAATAATAATAATAATAATAATAATAATAATAATAATAATAATAAACTTTATTTGTATAGCACCTTTCATACAAGAATTCTAACTCAAAGTGCTTCACTGCAGTAACATAGACATGACATGCACATAAAATAGATCAATAAAAGCAATGCAGAAGAAAAGGGGTAAATGTAATGCAGGTCAAAACGATATAAACATTGACTCAGTTTAAAAACTGAGTCTTTCTTCCCCAATAGATGGTTGTAAAAAACACTTTAGTTTGAAGTTATTAGATTTTTTTTATTTGATTGTAGTTTGATTTATTATCAAACCTTTCCCTAGCTTGTCATTAATCATTTCCTGTGTACCCATTAGGGTGGGATAACACTGATCCTTTCCTCCCTTTTCTATTCTCCAGCTTTTGGATGCAGGATATTATTAACGGGAATCTCGAATGTGAGTTTGCACTAAATTGACTAAATCTGTGTTGCTCTGTACGTGTTTTATGTCCTTTTATGACCCACACAGTTTAAAACCTGACAGTCTTTCTTCCCTGTTTGATACAACAATAAAATATAAAAATACAATAATCACAGTGTGGATGTAATGAGCGTAGAGTGGCAGAATGTATTAAAAGGCTATGGTGAAGAGATTTTTAGCTTACTTTTGAAAATATTTAGTGAGCTAGCCTCCCCAATGTCCATAGGTAAAGTATTCCATGGACTGTATTTATACAGCACTTTTGTCCAAAGCCCTTTTGCAACTTACTTTGTTGGCTGGTATATTGTTGGCCGTATATTTTAGAATGTATATACATATTTTAGAATGTATATCCCTGACTGTATTTTTATTCTTATTTGTGATTTGTGATTTTTGACTACCTAAAATTTATTGTGAGCGATCTGTGGTGCTGAATTTCCTTTGGGATCAATAAAGTACTTCTATTCTATTCTATTCTATTCTATTCTATTCTATTCTATTCTATTCTATTCTATTCTATTCTATTCTATTTTATTCTATGCCTCACATTCACTCACACGGACAAACAAGCAGTTAGGGGTTAAGCGTCTTGCTCAAGGACACTTCGACACGTTGACGGGAGGAGCCGGAATCAAACCAGGAACCTTCCGATCAAGCTCCTGTCTATACAAGCTGACTGAGGCTCACTGAAGTGCAGACAAAGTAGATATCAGTGAGCTTCAGTCATCTTGTTTTTAAACCTTTATTTAAGCAGGTAAAATGCTTGAGATCAAGGATATCTTTTAGAGCAAGACCTGAACAAGATGGCAGCAATAAAAATAATAAACCAAGTTACAAGATACAGGACAAGACACAGACAGACAAGCAAGCACCACCACATCCTTAACATTACGTAACGTGTAGCCTCGGCATTATGTATCAATGCATTTGCAATTTCAAAAAGAGTTTTTTGAAGTTCCAAGTCGAGGGAGCAGAGTACATGAAAGCCCTCTTCCCAAACTCAGTGGGACTGAGGCATAAAGATAGTCCTGAGATCGCAAGATGTAAACTAGATTATCAGAGATAGTGAAACATGTACAGAGGTATAAAGGGTAACAGACCAATAAGTGCTCTTGTACAGGAGTGCGACCGCATTGACGTCGCATTGGTCTGTGGCTAACGATCCGGAGCTAACATGAGACACAGCAGGAATTGTGCTGAGAAAGGACTCTACCGTCCGACAGCATTATTGGTGAGTAAGAAATAGGGCTCCAAAGATCTGTACTATTCCTTTAAATCTGAGCGCTGCTCTGAGACCAGAGAGCTCAGTGCGGGTGTACAGTATATGGTCATGTGACCCGAGCCGTCTGATCCCAGATCAGGTTTGATCAACTGTGGACTCTATAGGCTTCTATTTTGAAGTATAAGTTCAGAGTTCGGGAACGTCAGCCCTATCTCCCCACACACCAGCGACGTTGTGAACCAGAGTCTCTTCTCAGCGCGGTCCGTGCCGCTCTTCGCACCGAATGCCCAACTGCTTCTCCCTAGTTAGCCGGGAAACTAATGTAGAGTCAATGAGGCCACGCTCCAGTCTGCACAAACCCTGAAATAAACACAGAAACCTACTTCGGCTGCACTGTGGAGCAGGTTCCGGCGTGTCCCCATTGACTTTGCATTAGTTTTATCATCATGGGTAAGTAGGATATAGGAGTAGAGGGGATCAGGAATCTCATCTGGTATCATTACAGTCCAGAGCCCTATCAGCGTGGCAAAGATAAAAGGAGGGTTGTCGATTCGAATCCCCTGAAAGAATGGGGGGGGGGGCGGTCCCGGGGGTAAAGCGTGAGCCGGTAACGCTCTCTCCCGTGCCCTTGAGCAAGGCAGTTATTCCCCGAACTGCTCGCGTGGAGCTGCTCAGTGGCCGGCAGTGCAGGACTGCGGTTGGGCCTGGCGTTCCCAGGTGAGGTAGCCCACATATTTAGGCCTGAAGCCCTTACAGTACTGTAAGTATATTAAACTCAGCTTTTTATATATTTGTCCCCTCTCTCTCTCTGTCTCTCTCTCCCTCTCTTTCTCTCTCTGTCTTTGTCCCACTCTCGAATCTCCTCTCCCTCTCCTCCTCCCTCCCTCCCTCTCTCCCCTCCGAGTCCCCTCAACCCCCCCCCCCCCCCCCGCCCCCCCCCATGCTCCCCCCTACCCCCCCACCCATTTTTTCCCTGCTTCGCTCTCCAGGGGGAGAGAAAAAGAGAGTGAGATGAATAGATGGATCGTTTGGTCATTATTTGGGGGTTGAGGGGGGGGGGGGGGGGGGGGGTGTGTACACAATATTTTTAAGTCATATTGTGCTTTTAAAGAGTTTTCGCCTAAAGCGTCTAAGAGAGCGAGTGTGAGCAAGAACTTTTTCTTTAAAGGCCCAATCAGTAATACAAAAGTGAACAAATGAAAAGACCCACCACCAATAAAACACAGACAAGGAGACATGTTTTCATTCTCTAGTTACTTGAACCTCACACAATCACAGGGGCGTTACCGATCTCGGGCTGGTTGCAACCGATTATCTAATTGATTATTCTGTGGACCAAGGTGTTGACAGATTCAATCTGGAGCCTAACGATCTGCTTGCACGCTAGTCGCAAGCCAGTCAGGAATATAAAACTGTTGAATACAAATGTTGAATATTTACAGACAGAACAGTACCATGCCTCGTTCCGGGTTGCAGAGTCATATGAAGCCAGTCCCATTGTCAACATGGGAGACCTTGCTGGTGACGGAGCAAGCGTTGAGATGTGGAGAAAACCCCCAAATGAACGTTCTAAAAATTTCTGGGGGTCCAAACGGAGAGACAGGGCAGTGTCCGTTTCAAAATGCTTTTTTTTTGGCACCTAGAGGCCAGAAAAGACACCTTTTAGCTGAATCTTACCAGCCTTTGGCAGGTGATGCCATAGATATATATAGAACACTAGATAGCTTGCCCGCGCTGCCGGCCAATGGAGAGCGACGTCACTGAACCGCCGCCATCTTGCTCCAGTTAGCCTTAAGTGAGAGTGAGTGAGCTGCACAGACAAAAATACTCATAACTCGCTGAAATATTGACGGATTTACAAACGGTTTGGTTTATTACAAGCATTATTAACGTGGCTATGATTCAAGCGGTTTGTAAAAAAAAACATCTTTAATTTTTTTTTACAAGTATGCAGTATCATAACTACATCTTTGATGTTTATAGCAAACCAACCCGTTTGTAAATCCGTCAATATTTCAGCGAGTTATGAGTATTTTTGTCTGTGCAGCTCACTCACTCTCACTCAAGGCTAACTGGAGCAAGATGGCGGCGGTTCAGTGACGCTGGTGACTCCGCCTTAAGCTATCTAGTGTTCTATAGATATCTATGGGTGATGCTACATGTAAGGTCAAGCCCTGCAGTGCCTTTGCAAGATAATCTTCAAGTGCATGGAGCTCAGTTTGGCAAGACCATCGAATGTGTGCATTCTAACGAATGGAAAACAAAGAATCTGTGAAATATGACGTTATGTGTGTGGTCTACCACTGTTTCAATATTGGTTAGGATTCGGAATATCTTCTAGTGCATGCCAGGCATAACACTAGACCACAGGTCAATTATGAGTTGTAAGTGTATTCGCCATATTATGTTGCTGTAAAAGGTTTGTCACTTTGTTTATATTAGTCATGATAAACAGTACTGAAGTAAAACAACTGTAGCTGCTAATTAACAACGGGTTAAGAAAGTTCCAAATATCTACAGATCAAACTGCGATCTACAGTATATTCACAAAACATCTATGTGGATATGATCCTGGATTGGAGCTTTAAATGGCCTCTCTCTCTCTCTCTCTCTCTCTCTCTCTCTCTCTCTCTCTCTCTCTCTCTCTCTCTCTCCCTCCTCACTCTCTCCCTCACTCTCTATCCAATTCCCCCTCCCTCCTAGTTGCCCCCCCCATGTCCTCTACCCCCCCCCCATGAAAAAAAGGTCTCCCCTACCTCTCAGTTTTCCCCTCCATCTCTCCTCCCTCTTTCTCTCACTCC
>NW_028169661.1:7500-19748 GCF_963971535.1 Notolepis coatsorum | reverse complement strand
ATAATAGCGCTGCCCAGAGGCTGGGCATGATACAGTCAACAATATAGCAAGAGAGAGAGAGAGAGAGCGAGAGAGTGAGAGAGAGCTCCCGTTCTACAGTCAATATACAGTGTTATCGCTGCACAGACCCGGCAATGCCCCCTGACCAGAGGAGAGAGAAATATAATAGTTAGTAAAAAGCACTATATAACACAGCAGCAGAACACAGCTCAGAACACAACACAGCTTAGAACACAGCTCAGAACACAGAACACATCTCAGAACACAGCACAGAATACAGCTCATAACACAGCTCAGAACACAGAACACATCTCAGAACACAGCACAGAACACAGCTCAGAACACAGCTCAGAACACAGCTCAGAACACATATCAGAACACAGCTCAGAACACAGAACACATGCAGAACACAGCACAGAACACAGCTCAGAACGCAGCTCAGAACACAGAACACATCTCAGAACACAGCACAGAACACAGCTCAGAACACAGCTCAGAACACATCTCAGAACACAGCTCAGAACACAGCTCAGCACATAGCTCAGAACACAGCTCAGAACACAGGACACCTCAGAACACAGAACACATGCGGAACACAGCTCAGCACACAGCTCAGAACACAGCTCAGAACACAGAACACAGCTCAGCACAAGCTCAGACACAGCTCAGAACAGAGAGAGAGAGAGAGAGAGAGAGAGAGAGAGAGAGAGAGAGAGAGAGAGAGAGAGAAAGAGAGAGAGAGAGAGAGAGAGAGAGAGAGGGAGAGAGGGAGAGGGCGAGAGAGAAAGAGGAAAAAGAAAAGAGATGAGAGAGCGAGAGAGAGAGAGGGGTGAAAATGTGACAAGGATAATAACAGGTATTGGAGGTGAACTGAATCCATCATTTGTGACGTGCGTTTGTTTTCCACTCTCTCACACAGAACACATCTCAGAACACAGCACAGAATACAGCTCATAACACAGCTCAGAACACAGAACACATCTCAGAACACAGCACAGAACACAGCTCAGAACACAGCTCAGAACACAGCTCAGAACACATATCAGAACACAGCTCAGAACACAGAACACATGCAGAACACAGCACAGAACACAGCTCAGAACGCAGCTCAGAACACAGAACACATCTCAGAACACAGCACAGAACACAGCTCAGAACACAGCTCAGAACACATCTCAGAACACACCTCAGAACACAGCTCAGCACCATAGCTCAGAACACAGCTCAGAACACAGGACACCTCAGAACACAGAACACATGCGGAACACAGCTCAGCACACAGCTCAGAAACACAGCTCAGAACACAGAACACAGCTCAGCACACAGCTCAGAACACAGCTCAGAACACAGAACACAGCTCAGAACACATCTCAAGAACACAGCTCAGAACACAGAACACAGCTCAGAACACAGCTCAGAACACAGAACACAGCTCAGCACACAGCTCAGAACACCGCTCAGAAACACAGAACACAGCTCAGAACACATTTCAGAACACAGCTCAGAACACAGAAACATGCAGAACACAGCTCAGCAGACAGCTCAGAACACAGACTAGGTACAGACTCAGCGAGCACAGCCTAGCCATCGAGAAAGGCCGCCATAGGCAGACCTGGCTCCCAAGCGAAGACAGACTATGGACCCCACTGCACACAAGATGAGGCGGAAACCGAGCTCCACTTCTAACAACCTGCCCACTATAACCAAGACATCAGAGACATATATTTCCCACAAATTGCAAACACCCAAAGAGACATGGACAATAACTCAAAACTCCCATACCTACTGGGAGAAATACAAGAATGTGCAAACGCAACAAGCAGCCAGATTTGTGAGCTGCTGTGACAAAGGAAAAGGACATCCAACGGAATACAACCACCATAAAGACTGTACAAGAAATTCCTTCAGTAATGTACTGATTTCTTTTGTTTTATCTGATTGATTGTTTTGTTTTGTTTGGCTTTGGCAATGTAAACGTATGTTTCCCATGTCAATAAAGCCCATTTGAATTGAATTGAGAGAGAGAGAGAGAGAGAGAGGAGAAGAGAGAGAGAGGAGAGAGAGAGAGAGAGGAGAGAGAGAGGGAGAGGGCGAGAGAGAAAGAGAAAAAGAAAAGAGAGGAGAGAAGCGAGAGAGAGAGAGGGGTGAAAATGTGACAAGGATAATAACAGGTATTGGAGGGTGAACTGAATCCATCATTTGTGACGTGCGTTTGTTTCCACTCTCTCACCTGGTGATGATGGCCACATGGGGTGGAGCATGCCGGCCGCCATGAAGAGGAGCCACGTTCTCATGCCTCGTCTGTCTGTAGTTCATCACCTCCTTCTTAAAAAGCTTCAGGTGGTCCTGGTTGTTGCCAATGCCTAGTTAGCTAGCGTTAGCTAATGCTAGTTAGCCTTTAGCTAAGCTACTAGCCGACATGGCTAGCCGACTGAACCACACGTTAGGACTCGATAGCTAGCGTTAGCTAACGCTAGTTAGCCTTTAGCTAAGCTACTCGCCGACATGCTAGCCCGACTGAGCCACACGTTAGCAGTCGCTAACGTAGCTAACGCTAGTTAGCCTTTATGCTAAGCTACTAGCCGACATGGCTAGCCCGACTGAACCACACGTTAGCGACTCGATAGCTAGCGTTAGCTAACGCTAGTTAGCCTTTAGCTAAGCTACTAGCCAACATGGCTATCCCGACTGAACCATACGTTAGCACTCGATAGCATAGCTAAAGCTAACTAGCTGTCCCTGCCTTTAGCTAAGCCGACATAGCTAGCCTGACTGAACTTTCTTACATGCAACAACTTTCATCTTCAGTCCATCTGCCGAACGACCGTCCTCTTCGTCTTGGCATAACCTCCAATGCTGCACGCGCTCCCGTGGAAATAGTCAGACAGACGCACGCCGGCCGACTACCTTACCTGTAACAACTCCTCCCCTCGTTGAAACCAATAGTATATCTGCTGCAGAGCCGCAGAGCTCCAATAGTGTATGCAGAGCCACAGAGCTCCAATAGTATATCTGCAGAGCCGCAGAGCCCGGAACAAGTCAGACACATTCTACAAACGTGTCTAATGTGAAATATATAAGCATATAAGCAAAAGTAGATTTTAGGTATGTGATGAAAAAGGGCCTCGCGGGATGGGGGGCCTCGCAATTGTTTTTTTTTTTTTTTTTTTTTTTTTATATATTTTTTTTGTGGGGCCCCCCTTCCCGCGAGGCCCTGTGCGACCGCACTGCTCGCACACCCCCTGAGGCGGCCCTGTGTCTCTGTGTGTGTGTGTGTGTGTGTGTGTGTGTGTGTGTGTGTGTGTGTGTGTGTGTGTGCATTTGCATGTGTGTGTGTGTGTGTGTGTGTGTGTGTGTGTGTGTGTGTGTGTGTGTGTGTGTGTGTGTGTG
This sequence comes from Notolepis coatsorum, assembly GCF_963971535.1. NCBI lineage: Eukaryota > Metazoa > Chordata > Actinopteri > Aulopiformes > Paralepididae > Notolepis > Notolepis coatsorum. The sequence continues at coordinate 16,358 of NW_028169661.1, read as the reverse complement.
TGTGTGTGTGTGTGTGTGTGTGTGCATTTGTTACCCCCCGGTAAGTGAGGGTCAGACTCTCATCAGAGCTGCAACTCTCCGCTATGCCGATCCTATTCACCTATCTGTCGGGGGGAGGGAAGCCAATGTTCCCATAGCAGTTCTCAGTTTGAGTAAAATGTACTCAGTTTGAGTAAAATGTACTCAGCGAAATTTTTTTGTTATTATGTTCCGTGATTCGTGCTGACAAACATATTAAAGAATTATACACATCTACTCCGTATAGCAAAGAAAAAGTATTATTCTGACAAATTTACAGAAACGTCTAATGACAAAAGCCACATGGAATGTCCTTAAAGATTTATTAAATAAGAAAAAAATTAGACATAGAAATGGTTTTAATCATTTCTTTGCCAATGTGGGATTTTTTTTTATTTACCTATACCCTTTGAACCACCCACATCTATTGAAGTGCTTGAAATCATTAATACATTTAATTATTCATGATGAAATTAACACATGTACTTGATGTCGCTCTGAAAACAGGTGTAGTGCTGAATGACTTGAAAGTAGCTAAGGTATTGCAACTTTTCAAAGAAGGTGACCCTTGTCTCTTCAATAATTACCGTTCTATATCGATCTTACCCTGGGTGCATCACCGCCTGGAGGAGGAACTGCACCGACCTCAACATCAGAGCGCTGAGCAGAGTCTTAAGGACAGCCCAAAAAATCTGTGGATGTGAGGACATCTACAGTATGAGAGCCGGTGCATTAAAAAAGCCTGGAAAATTATCAAGGACCTTAAAACACTTTGGCTGCCATGGGTTAAATTCATTATCAACCGTAGGTTGCCGGCTCTATTTGTCTATAGAGAAAGTCCCCTTCTTTGCAGGGCTATAACTTTTTAAATTCTATTGCTACATTGCCATTATTAGGGCCCATTCAAAGTCCTATATGTATTGTTCATTGTGTAGCAACGTTAAACTTTTTCATTCACATATTCATAGTAAAGTATGGTCTAATGCAGTGGTTCTCAAACTTTTTACACCAAGTACCACCTGAGAACGTAGCTGGCTCTCCAAGTACCACCATATGACCGGTGTTAAAATACAGTCTATTCAGCTATGCACAGTTCACGCAGGAGGCAAATGTATTCCTAATACCATTATTTATTGTTAACTTTTGTCAGACACAGCCACAATGTACAAAGGGATAACACTAGAACTAGCAAACGCTTCCACACAACTCATACAATGCAAGGGGCATTGAGAACATAATAACTAACATTCTCACATAGCAAGTGAGAAAATTAAGAACAACTGTATTTCAGCAAATGTACTTAATTCTCTCTCTATCTCTCTCTCTCTCTCTCTCTCTCACACAGCAAGCAATTGTCCGTCATTCTCTCTCTCTCACACACACACACACACACACACACACACACACACACACACACACACACACACACACACACACACACACACACACACACACACACACACACACACACACACACACACACACACACACACACACACACACACACACACACACACATTTTGTTACAAAAACTTAATTTCCTGCATCCTGGTGCAGGAATTTTTGAAATTTTACCCTTTAAATGCCAGTGTTTGTGATGGGCATCACAAATTATTGTAAAAAAGAAAAGAAAACACATATTCAATAAATTTTTGAATGTTTACCCTTTAAATGCCAGTTTGTGTGATGGCATCACAAATTATTGTTAAAAAAAAACACAAAAAAAGTCAAATATTTTCAATATATCAAATGCAAAGTACATTTTTCTTGGGGGATTATTACAGGCTAGGCATGTGTCAATGATTAGCAGCAACACAGATTTTGATGGTTTTTTTGTAATGTCAGATTTAACACCAACTCTTTTCAGAAAAGTGGGAGAACTTCATTTTTTATCTGACATTCAAAAAATAAATGGTTATGATCAGGGCTGAAGTTGAATTAAAGATTTATGACTGTTTAGACTGCATTACTCTCTGTCACAGTGATCTCCTGGTTGTTCCCCACTTAGGTTATCTAACTATTGCGCCGCCGCAACCAGAAACACTGGCCTGGCCTGCTTTTTTTTTGTGCTTTTTTGTAAATGTTTTCAAGTACCACCAGCAGTACCACCAAGTACCACTAGTGGTACGCGTACCACAGTTTGAGAACCACTGGTCTAATGTATAAGTATGTTTTCATCTCTTTCTGCAGCTTTCTCCAGAACGTGATCTATAGCCCCAAATACATTATATTGATGATCAGGGGCGTATCTAGACCCAGCACTTCAGTAGGGCACAGAAGGGCACCAACAACTACGAAGCGGGAGCGCGTAGCGCGACCGCGGAAAAAATTTGGCCGGTTTTGGCCGGTTTGTGGGCGAAAATGGGTGGATTTTGTAACTATTTTTTTTTAACTTTATTTCGGTTTTATGGTTAGGTTAGGGTTATGTTATTTAATTATTTTGGGGAGCCAGCCCCCCAAACTCCTGAAATGCATAGAAATCTATGAAATAAATAAAACAATCTGACATTTATATTAATTAAAAAGAGCTAGCCACCCAAACCCCTAAAATACATAGAAATCTATGCATTTTGGAACAGTTACTATATATATAGTCAATAAAGCATTTAGTCATACTTAAAGTTTAAAGTGCTTTACTTGCATTGAACATTGCATTGAACATTGAACATTGAGGAGACATCATTAGAAAGCACAATGTATGTTTCCATAGTTACGCAGATGACACACAATTGTACATCTCCGCTGAACCAAATGATCACACAGCTATAAACTCCATTTCCGCCTGTCTCTTAGCAATAAACAAATGGATGACGAACAACTTCCTAAAATTAAATGAGGGCAAAACTGAAATCCTACTAGTCGGTCCTATAACAAAAAGAGAAATGTTACAGAGCAATATGGGGCAACTTACTCCTTGGATCAAACCCGAAGTTACAAGTAAGTGATCATCTACTACTGGTCTATTGAAGGTTCCAAGCCACAGTCTAAAGAAAATCAGGGATGCAGCCTTTGCTAACTATGCACCAAAGTTATGGAACACACTACCTATGGACATTAGGGAAGCTAGATCTCTTAATATTTTCAGAAATAAGCTAAAAACGTACCTCTTCACCATAGCCTTCTAATACACCCCGCTGTTGATTGTACTGTAGCACTATTTTACTCTGGCCATTCTATTGCATAATTTTACTATCTATTCTACTATTCTATTATTGCACTGTATTATTGGTGTGCAAACCAGTCAACTTACAAAAAAGAGCCTGTTGGAGGATTTCAACAAGATAAATGCAGTGCAAAATATTTCACTATAATATTTCAAAGCGAAGTAAAAAATATTATAATAATTATTTGATCATGTTAAATGATCATTTGATCATGTTAAAAAAGGGAAAATAAAAAACATTTGTTAAAAAAAAAAAAAAAAAAACATTTTTTTTTATTTTTTTTTTCATCACTGGGGCACAGATGATCATCACTAGGGCACGTGCCCTAGTGATAGTGGTCTAAATACGCCTCTGTTGATGATGCAATACAGTTTTATGGCAATCAGCGCGATATAAAAAATTCCAACTAGACGTACTTCTAGAAGTTACTACACGTCATCTGATGTTGACCGGATGGGCTAGGGGGCGTTTATAATTCCATGGGCAGCGTTATACCAATCATCTAATGTGGTCAAATGTTGATAATAGCAGTTAGTATCGAAGACGGTAACTTTACACGCTAAAACTCACCCCAGTCTCCGCGCGCCGTTGGGCGATCATCGTAGAGTAGAAATTTTATCATTATGGGATGTAGATTTACCCGGTCCATCTCCAGCTTGTATAATGGTATATACGTCCAAATCATGTTGTTTATCGAGTTATTGGCAATCGATCGCTGTGTATTGTGACGAGCTAGAATGCCGGGACCTATAGCGAGTGCCCGGAAGTAATACGGCCGTCCAGCACAACCTCTATGGCACTTCCTGTTAAGCGATTGCGCCGATCGGCCACCAGATGGCGCTCCTGAACCGCCAGAGAGCTCAGTGGGTCCTCCTGGTGGATCTCAGGCCAGCGGAGGGGACATATGAATCCGATCCCAGATTTTTGAAATATTGATATCAAAGACGCTGTAAAGCGTCTTCGGCAACATGAGCATGGCAGGGAATGACGTGTTTAAGCGTTTCCCGGCACCCAAAGTGTTAATCACCCCAACCATGGACTGTTCCAGCTGATGCGGTCTGGAAAGCGCTACCGCAGCCACACAGAACAGTTTTCCCCCCCAAGCCATCAGAGCCGGAACTACACTTGAGAAACACTGTTGCTGCTGATGAAACCGTATTGCATTTTACACACTGCTAAAATTTGCACATTGCTCATTGCACATCACACAACATACTTTGTTTGGAACTGTACATAGCCATTTTGTTATTAAAATCGTATATACCGTGAATCCTCAAATATAGGACGGGTCTTGTATTTACCTCAGCTGCAAATAGCACCAGGCCTTTATTAGAGAGAGGCTTATATAAGAGGCAGGCCTTAATTTCACAAACTGGCCAATTGTAATTGTGATTGATTGATTGATTGATTTTATTTAGACATAAACATATACAGATCACATGAGTATTTGCTTTGTCAGGGTGAAACTGTGGTGGATTAACGTAATTCACACACTGAAGTTGGAACTGTCTATAGGTTGCGGGATCCGGCGACGATTTAGAGTGTGGTACCTTCTCGACTATACCTCAGTCGAATCGAGTTGATGATAACATGCAGTAGCTTTAGCTAACGCTATCATAGCCATCATGATCTGTAATGTCGACTGGACAACGCCAGCCCTGCCTGCCAACGCCATATAGATAGCAAACGTTAACCAACGTTTGCAAATAAAGCCAACGTCATCCAGCTGACACCACAAATCTGGCTATGACAACGTTAGCTAACGCTAATGCTAACGCGAGGGAAACGTTAATGTAGTCAGTGTAGAGAGGCAGCACTTAATTTGCATTGGCAAGAGTTTATCTCATTCTATATCACGGCACGAAAAATTTAAAATTAACTTTTTTTTGCAACCTTGTATTGGAATCCGGCCTGTATTTGTCTGCATGTATCGAACCCCCGGCTTATATGAGAGGCCCGTCCTTTATTCGAGTACCCTCCACTATTAGAGGATTTACGGTAGTATAATATCTACATCCTGTTATCTGCACTGCACACTTTTTTGAACTGTATAGTCATCTTTATTTTAGTCATATTTTATTGTGTTTTATTCTTATTCTGTGCTAATTTTATTGTATTTATATTATTGGAAGCTGCTATGGTCGAGGAACCACAACAAATATTATTTCACTCTTTCGTTGCTGTAATAATAATAATAATAATAATAATAATAATTTCTTGGATTTGTATAGCGCCTTTCAGGAAACCCAAGGCACTTAAAGGAGGGGGGGCAGCTAAGAGGAAGGAGCAGCTATGGGGCAGGAGATCAGAGGAACAAGGTAACAAAGCAAAAAAAGAAAAGAAAAGAAAGTCCAGGGATGTAGCACTGCGGATGTTTGGAGGGAGGGAGTTCCAGAGGGTGGGTGCGGCAACAGAGAAGGCTCTGAGACCGACAGTGCGCAGGTTGGTGGTGGGGAGGGAGAGGAGACTGGAGTCAGAGGACCGCAGCCTCCGGATGGGGTTGTAGGAATGGAGGAGGTCGGCTAGGTACCGGGGGCAAGGGAGTGAAGGGCTTTGTAGGTGATGAGGAGGATCTTAAAATTGATGCAGGACTTGACTGGAAGCCAGTGGATGAGGGAGGGGGTGATGTGATGCCATGACTTGGTGCGTGTGAGAACCCTAGCAGCAGAGTTCTGGACATACTGCAGCCTGTTTAAGGCATTGCTGGGTAGCCCTACCAGAACAGAGTTTGCATAGTCCAGACGGGAGGTGACAAAAGAATGTATAAGTGTCTCTGCTACAGAGTCGGGGAGAGATGGCCGGAGTCTGGAAATGTTCCTGGAAAAAAGCAGACTTTGTTATTGTTTTGATGTGGGAATGAAAAGAGAGGGTGGAGTCCAGTATGACACCCAGGTTGCGGACTTCTGGGGAAGGGTGGATTGAGGAGCCATCCGCTTCTAGGAGGAGATCTCCAACCTGTGTCTCTGGGGGAGGAGGAGTCAGCGGTTCTGGTGGGGGTTGTAGGGGGCATGTGGTACCTGATAAGGTGGGGGACGCAGGAGTGGGGTCCTGATGGGACAAAGGAACGGAGGAGCGGGGGGAGACACATTCTCCCATAGCCTGACCACGACTGACCGTAGACGGTAGAGATGGGTGGCAGATGGACCACACTTCCTTGCCACGTTGCCTCGGTCGGGCCTTTGTGCCGGTAGCCATCAAGCTCCACTACCTACAGGGTAAGGATTGACTCGCTTAACTGCTGGAGCACTGTTAGAACTGACTAACTACTGAACCCTGCACGGACAGTTTGTACAAGGACTCACTCCTTCATATATTATTCACACCTTCAAATCATATTCATACGTACATTTATTGATAATCTGTTTCATCAGTTATTTATACCAGGTTAGACCAATTTTGTTTGGAATATTGTATATTTGTACATGGTAGACCTGGGTTGGCTATATATATATATATATATATATATATATTTGTACCTGGGGTAGAATTAGGATAGAGTCTGTATATAAATGGTAAATGGTGCATTTAGTTTCAAGTTTCAAGTTTCTTTAATAGTTGTCATACAGAATTACAGAATACTTTTATACAAAATGCTTCTTACGGTTACGCTCCAGAGACTGTGCTAGACACGATACGTATGAAATAAAATAGTATAGCATGTAAAAATAGAAGTAAAAATATCACAGTGTTCAGTATATACATATGTACAATGTTCGATGCAGAATAGAAGTAACTGAATTACCATACAATATACAATATACTATGCAATGTACTAATATACAATACTATATAGTGCAAAGCAGAAATGGGATGAGGTACAATTTAGGTACAATTTACAGTAAGGTGTACGAGTTGTAGTGCAAATCCTTTACCAATAAATATAAAGTGTGTTTAGGTGTTCTAAAGTGTGGAGAGTGGGTGCTGCAGTGTGTTGTTTGTTTAAAGTGAGTGTGTGCGTGTGGATGTGTGTGCTGTGTGCATTTGATGGTTGTTGCATAGTGTTTATTGTTCGTTGAGCAGCCTGATGGCCTGGGGATAGAAGCTTCTTCTGAGTCTTTCTGTGCTTGCCATGAGACTCCGGTATCGCTTGCCTGACTGCAGCAGTTCAAAGAGGCAGTTGTTTGGGTGGCTGGAGTCCTTGATGATTCTCTTAGCCTTACCCCTGCACCGCTTGTTGTAAATGTTCTGGAGGGTGGGAAGCCCCCCTCCAATTGTGCGTTCGGCTGAACGTGTCACTCTCTGTAGTCTGCTTCGGTCTTGTGCAGTGCTATTCCCAAACCAGGAGGTGATATTGCCAGTCAGGATGCTCTCTATTGTACATGAGTAGAAGTTCTTAAGGATCTTCTGACTGACTTGGAACTTCCTTAGGCGCCTGAGGAAATAGAGGCGTTGTCGTGCCTTCTTCACAACACTGTCAATGTGTGTGGTCCATGTCAAGTCCTCGGATATGTGGGCTCCGAGGTACTTAAAACTGTTCACTCTCTCAACCGGTGCCCCGTCGATGCTGAGGGGGCTGTAGTCCCTGACCCCCGACCTCCTAAAGTCCACAATCATCTCCTTTGTTTTGCTGACGTTCAGGGAGAGGCTGTTCTCCTGGCACCATTCCGCCAGGACCTTGACCTCTTCCAGGTAGGCCCTCTCGTCGTTTGCAGAGATCAGGCCCACCACTACTGTGTCGTCAGCAAATTTGATGATTGTATTGCTACTCCGCTGAGCCACACAGTCGTGTGTGTACAGGGAGTAGAGGAGGGGACTCAGAACACAGCCCTGGGGGGCCCCTATGTTGAGGGTGATGGATGAGGAGGTGCAGTTGCCTGCTCTCACCACCTGGGGTCTGCCCGTCAGGAAGTCCAAGACTCACTGGCAGAGGTCATAGTTCAAGCCCAGGTCCCTGAGCTTGGCTATGAGTTTATATAGCACTTTTATCCATGCAAGGTACCGACCTGCTCATCGGGAGCAATTCGGGGTTAAGTGTCTTGTATATAGGTAATAATAATAATAATAATAATAATTATTATTATTATTATTATTATTATTATTGTATATAGGTGCGTAGTGATATTAGTGATAGAGTCATACATATGTCTCACCTGACCGGTTGCAGTTCAGATCTCATCTTCATCTTCTTATTTATATTCTATTCTTATTATCCTGCCTGAATTCCTCCCACGGGGATGAATGAATTTCTACCTCGTTGTATCTAGGAGCCATGAACCCGTGGCTAAGGTGCTCTTCAGCTGTGTCTGCTCCTCACAGTATGACACACACACACACACACACACGCGCACACACGCACACACGCACACACGCACACACAGACACAGACACAGACACAGACACACGCACACACACACACACACACACACACACACACACACACACACACACACACACACACACACACACACACACACACACACACACACACACACACACACACACACACACACACACACACACACATACAGACACACACACAGACACACACACACACACACACACAGCGCTAGCTAATAGATAGGTTATAAACATAGGCAGCAGACAGTCACTTACAATCAATGAAGTTGATACTCCTCTTGACTTTGATAGGCGAGCCAACGTCCTTGTATCCCCATGCTGTTTGATGCCATCAATACACAAAAAAAACATTTAGTTGTTCAGGTACCGATGTGCAAA
>NW_028169661.1:0-2500 GCF_963971535.1 Notolepis coatsorum | reverse complement strand
AGCACATTTGTATCAAATACACTTTATCTTGTGATTACCAACGTGCAATATTAAAGATGCTGGTACAATTTTCTAAAGATTGAGGTCATACACAAAACAGTTCAGTGGATAATATAATGACAAAAATAATAGACCCACACACTTTTGATCAAGATAGTTAATCAAACAAAACACTACACTATCCCCTTAATTTGGAATAATGTCAAACAATTTCCAAATCAATAAGTTACTCATTAACCTTTTTATTTTCCATTTAAAGACAACATAGAATGCAGGTACAAAAATAGCTTCAAGAGGTTTATTCGTCACATATATGTATTATTTATCACAATAAAATACAGGCAGTGTTATGGTTTGTAACCGACCCCAATCGCACAACACAAGACAGGTATGATGGTTTGCCAAGAAACAGATATTTATTTAGAACAGGGAAAAAGGGCACTGTCCCTTTAAGGGAGAAAACACAAAACACTGGAATAACACAAGAGGGGAAGGTAAAGTGCCTTTAAGAGGCGGGCAGGAAAAGGGAACACTATGGGAAGGTAAGGGAACGCCTAAGGGAAGGTTAAGGGAACGCCTAGGGAACAGAGGAACTAGAGACTAGGAGAACTAGGGAAAGAGGACTAGGGACTGAGGCCCGCGGAGGCGGGCTGGGGAACAGGGAGGAACTGGGGACAGAGAACCGCGGAGGCGGGCTGGGGACAGGGAGGAACTGGGGACTGGTGGGAAAACATCTGGGCCGCTCTGCAGAACAGAGGAGAGGGTTAATATTCAAAGGGAACAAACAGAGCAGATGCAGAACAGTCCAAATAACAAAGTAACAAAGTAAATACTATCTTCGTGTGAACAAACACACAGTGGGAGATGAAATGTCCAAAATAATATCCACGAGAGAACAAAACAGAGTGGGAGATGAAATGTCCAAACTAATAACTAAGTGAGAACTAAAGGAGGCAATACGCTGGGTGAGTGACATCACAATCAAAACTCACCCAGGCGTATGCGTAATGGTGCAGGAACAGCAGCGGGACGAGGGCAAGGGGCATTACGCTGAGTGAGTGACATCACAATCAAAACTCACCCAGGCGTATGCGTAAAGGTACAGGGACAGCAGCGGGAACGGGGGCAAGAGGCATTACGCTGAGTGAGTGACATCACAATCAAAACTCACCCAGGCGTATGCGTAAAGGTACAGGGACAGCAGCGGGAACGGGGGCAAGAGGCATTACGCTGAGTGAGTGACATCACAATCAAAACTCACCCAGGCGTATGCGTAAAGGTACAGGGACAGCAGCGGGAACGGGGGCAAGGGCACTACGCTGAGTGAGTGACATCACAATCAAAACTCACCCAGGCGTATGCGTAAAGGTACAGGGACAGCAGCGGGAACGGGGGCAAGGGCACTACGCTGGGTGAGTGACATCACAATCAAAACTCACCCAGGCGTAAGCGTAATGGTACAGGGACAGCAGCGGGGCGAGGGCATCGCCACCGGGTGGCTGGCTGTCCGAGCCGAGGAACAGAGTGCTGGAACAGTGGCGGTGGCGAGGGTGTCGTCCACCGGGTAGCCGCTGTCGGAGCCGAGGAACAGAGTGCGCGCCACACCTTGGTGTGCGCGTCGGAACAGTGGCGGTGGCGAGGGTGTCGTCCACCGGGTAGCCGCTGTCGGAGCCGAGGAACAGAGTGCGCGCCACACCTTGGTGTGCGCGTCGGAACAGTGGCGGTGGCGAGGGTGTCGTCCACCGGGTAGCCGCTGTCGGAGCCGAGGAACAGAGTGCGCGCCACACCTTGGTGTGCGCGTCGGAACAGTGGCGGTGGCGAGGGTGTCGTCCACCGGGTAGCCGCTGTCGGAACCGAGAGACGCATCTGGTGCGTCTGCGTGGAGGAGTGTGCCAAGCAGGAAGGTCTGGAAGATGCGCGTCGGCGCGCTGAGGTCTGGAGAGCGTGCCAAGCTCGAAGGTCTGGAAGATGCGCGTCTATGCGCTGGTACGGAGGAGCGTGCCAAGCTCGAAGGTCTGGAAGATGCGCGTCTGTGCGCTGGTACGGAGGAGCGTGCCAAGCTCGAAGGTCTGGAAGATGCGCGTCTGTGCGCTGGTACGGAGGAGCGTGCCAAGCTCGAAGGTCTGAAGTGGAACACTGGAATACCTCCCGTAGAGGATTAGAGAGCGCAGTACAGTGTCTCCCTCCAGGCAAACGGCGGCAGGTGGCGAAGGCTTGAGCGCATCTGGCGCGCTGGTCTGGAGTGGAACACTGGAATACCTCCCGTAGAGAATTAGAGAGCGCAGTACAATGTCTCCCTCCAGGCAAACGGCGACAGGTGGCCAAAGCCCTTGAAGATGCGCGTTGCGCGCTGGTGACTGGAGAGCGTGCCAAGCCCTTGCAGATGCGCGTTGCGCGCTGGTGACTGGAGAGCGTGCCAAGCCCGAGGGTCCGGGAGATGCGCGTTGGTCTAGATGTGCGTCAGGACGAGCTGCGCTGGGGTCTGCAGTGGAACGCTGGG
>NW_028169662.1:7500-32050 GCF_963971535.1 Notolepis coatsorum | reverse complement strand
ATGCCAGGTCGTGGAGTTCACCAGTCATACAGCATGCCAGGTCGTGGAGTTCACCAGTCATACAGCATGCCAGGTCGTGGAGTTCACCAGTCATACAGCATGCCAGGTCGTGGAGTTCACCAGTTATACAGCATGCCAGGCCGTGGAGTTCACCAGTCATACAGCATGCCAGGCCGTGGAGTTCACCAGTCATACAGCGAGGCAGAATGGTGAAAGTAGAACTTACTCTACACTTACTGTAGATTTCTGTATATTTTTACTGTATATTTTATATTAGAATGTATATACATAACACATAGGAAATGTGAATCCCGGACCGTATTTTATTATTATTATTTTATTCTTAGGCTTATTTTAATTTTTTTTTTGCAATTTCTTGTTATTCTTATTCGTGACTTTGTTTTGTCTACCTAAATGTTTACTGTGAGCCATTTGTAGTGCCAAATTTCCCTCGGGATGATTAAAGTATTTCTATTCTATTCTATTCTATCTAGAACAGAGCAGTGCTGCAAAGAAACTTGCCCCCCCCCCCTCTCTGAATGTGGGTATGAGTTTTGTGTGTGTGTGTGTGTGTGTGTGTGTGTGTGTGTGTGTGTGTGTGTGTGTGTGTGTGTGTGTGTGTGTGTGTGTGTGTGTGTGTGTGTGTGTGTGTTTGTGTGTGTGTGTGTGTGTGTGTGTGTGTGTGTGTGTGTGTGTGTGTGTGTGTGTGTGTGTGTGTGTGTGTGTGTGTGTGCGTGCGTGCGTGCGTGTGTGTGTGTGTGTGTGAGAGCAGGCGTGCGTGCGTGTGTGTGTGTGTGTGTGTGTGTGTGTGTGTGTGTGTGTGTGTGTGTGTGTGTGTGTGCGCGTGGTGTGTGTATGTGTGCACGCATGTGAGTGCTTGTGCAGAAATGAGAGTGGCCCACTCCACAAGAATCCTCCTCTGTCTCAGAGGCTGTTATCTCCTTTGTACATCTGCAGGGTCTCTCTGAAGAGTGGAGGTGGAGTCAGCGATTGTGGCTCCACGCGTGTCAAGTTCAAGTTTTAAGTTTTGTTTTATTTGTCACATATATAAAGTACATGTACATTACAGTGAAATGCTTGGTTCTGTATGAGAATTTGCTTCATACAGTAAAAGAAAGTAAAAAGAATAAAGTCCAAACACTATACAAAATATACAATATACAAACTAAAGTACAAAATGCAAACAATGAGGTACAAAATGCAAACTTTGAATGCGAAAAGGAGGTACTGTATGGAGGTAGTGCAACTCTGTTGTAATAAATCGCTCAACATTTAAACATTTGGACAGAACAGGTCACGAATAAGAATAATAAAACAAATCAAGTTGCCTAAGATAAGAGTAGAGTAAAATAGAATAAAAATGGAATAAAATATACACTAAATAAATACAGTAAAAATATACTGAGGTCTACAGTAGGTGTAATATTGCACAGTGCTGTTTCAAACTAAGTCCAGGAAGATGGTAACTGCCACTCTGTGCTCAGTGATGCAGTGAGGCACAGTGATGCATTGTATAGTCTGATGGCTGTTGGAATGAAGGACTTCCTGTGCCGTTCAGTGCTGCATTTAGGTAGTGTGAGCCTGGCACTGAACCTGCTCCTCCTGTCCGCCAATTGAGTCTGTGTATAGTGGGTGGGAGGGGTTTTCTCTGATGGCCTGGAGCTTAGCAAGGCTCCTCCTCTCCGCCACCCTCGCTAGGGAGTCCAGCTCCACCCCAACCACACTACTGGTTGTTAAAAGTGTCTAAAGTGAATGTTTAAAGTGAGTGTGTGCATGTGGATGTGTGTGTTAGTGTTGCATAGAGTCACTGAGCATCCTGACGGCCTGGGGATAGAAGTTCTTCTGAGTCTCTCTGTACTATCACTGTGTCACCTCAGCCTCTCCGCGACACAACACCGTTAACAATGAACTAGACTTCAACTTGCTCCAAAGCCGCGCAGTCTTGCCGCTGAAGAACATTATGAGCTTATTGCGGCTTCCCTGTCCTCCAGTCCGTATTAGTGGAGAGATGCGACAGCTCGCTTTCCCAGAATGCCTTGCAGTAATGTTTATGATCATGGGCAAGATTATATCATGTATGGAATTCACTTAGACTCGATATGAAGTATGTGCAGCTGTCGTGGGCGGCATTAGGGAAACATTGTGTCACATTGTAACGAGGTCAACATGCTATTTCAGCCTGCTAGTTAGCATAGATGGAGCCTTGCGTACAATTGGCTAAAGCTCTCTCCAGAAGCATGAATGCATGGTATCTGCTCATTGTTTGGAAGGATACACTGTATATATTTCCAGAGTAACACCTGGGGGCTGTTCCTGGTCATCTTATACATGTTCTGGGTCCCAGTATTCCAGCGTGTGTCCGTGACTGCTGAGAGAATGACAGGGACACATCCTGCTGGCTGGTTGGCTGGCTGCAGCTCACTGCACTCAGAGTTATTCTCACTGTGTCACTCAACAACAAGCAGTCTGCCAATATCCTTTAGCCACAGAAAGGTCACAGTGACATCTGGCTCTGTCTGTCTGTCTGTCTGTCTGTCTGTCTGTCTGTCTGTCTGTCTGTCTGTCTGTCTGTCTGTCTGTCTGTCTGTCTGTCTGTCTGTCTGTCTGTCTGTCTGTCTGTCTGTCTGTCTGTCTGTCTGTCTGTCTGTCTGTATGTCTGTCTGTCTGTCTGTCTGTCTGTCTGTCTGTCTGTCTGTCTGTCTGTCTGTCTGTCTGTCTGTCTGTCTGTCTGTCTGTCTGTCTGTGTGTCTGTCTGTCTGTCTGTCTGTCTGTCTGTCTGTCTGTCTGTCTGTCTGTCTGTCTGTCTGTCTGTCTGTCTGTCTGTCTGTCTGTCTGTCTGTCTGTCTGTCTGTCTGTCTGTCTGTCTGTCTGTCCGACCGTCTGTCTACCTGCCTGCCTGCCTGCCTGCCTGCCTGCCTGCCTGCCTGCCTGCCTGCCTGCCTGCCTGCCTGCCTGCCTGCCTGCCTGCGTCTATTCTTATCCTAACTGATGTTTCTGGTCGCGCCAATCGTGTGACGGCAAGTTCTTTCGCCGGTTAAGCTTAGGCACTCTTTCGAAGTTGGTTAAGGTTAGAGTTTGTCTTAGAGCAGGGCGATAGAACGCCAACCCTCATTCCAAACTCTAACCTTAACCAACTTCGAAAGAGTCGCCTAAGCTTAACCAGTGATAAACTAGGCGTTAGGTAGTTTGCTGCTGGTCGAGGCGGAAATGGGCGCATCACGCGATTGGGCGCACATGTCACATGACCAGAAACGTTAGTGGCCAATCAGATTAGCAAAACGCGAACGCGGAAGCATAAATCCGTTAGGATAAGAATAGACGCTGCCTGCCTGCCTGCCTGCCTGCCTGCCTGCCTGCCTGCCTGCCTGCCTGCCTGCCTGCCTGCCTGCCTGCCTGCCTGCCTGCCTGCCTGCCTGCCTGCCTGCCTGCCTGCCTGCCTGCCTGCCTGCCTGCCTGCCTGCCTGCCTGCCTGCCTGCCTGCTTGCCTGCCTTCTCATATGGATGAGAAAAACATCATCAACCAACTTTAGAAATTGCATCACTCTCAGCTCTGGAGGCTCGTACCAAATTTAAGATAAAAGTGCAGAAATCTATTCCTACACTTATTCAACTTATCTCTAAGTCTGCCATCTGTTGCAGGCCTTCCCCCACCCCCCACCCTCGGTCTCCTCTTTCTGTCTTTCTCCTTCCTTCCGAGCCTGCAGGGGCTGGCTGGGGCTGTTTTGATTTCACAGCGGGTGAGTGGCAGCCTCGACCCCACCTGACCCCTAGCCCAGCGGCGTCTGCTGATGTCAGCATCTTGCAGCAGATTGGAGAGTGGAGTTTTTAAACAAAGCTCCAAACCCGGCCCTGAGAGGGGGGGGGGGGGGGCTCGGGCTAGTCTACCCCGCTCCTTAAAGGGACAGTATGCAATTCGACTGGTGGGGAGGCAGCAATCGCTCATGCAATGCAGTTGGAAATTGCCTCCCTTACTCTATTAACCCACTCTATTAAAACCCTTTGAATACTAGAACTTTATAACTCCCAGTTGCATTTGTTACATCACATGTGAGATTGCACACCTGAAAGGGTTCATTTCCCACAATAGTACTATCTTACTTGTCACTGTTTTCATTTCTGTATCTTTTGGTTTATCCTGCACACGTGTACAGTTTCAGCTGCGAGTGTATTATACACTACACACACTTATAAACAAATTAAATTGTTCACACATTTGGTGATTTGATGCATAAACAATACTATCTTTAGTGATGCAAACATGAAGCAAGGCAGAGAGAGTAAAGCCAAAGGGAAAAGAGTGAGTGTCTAGCTTCGCTGCAGAGCCTGGTCAGGATATCCTGCCATGCCCTCTCCTCATCTCAATGAGCTCAATGTGTGTGTGTGTAGGAACAGACTGAGTTATGAAACACATTCATAACTTGTCCTCTTATCACCAGCGCCTGTCTGGACTCTCATTTAAGTTCACTTCCCCACAGTGGGCTTCACATATATCAGATTTATTTGGCTTCTTTACACTTCAGCTGGAGGTTTTTGTAAACAGAGACCGCTTTCTTCTGAGTGGCGGCTTTGCTCGTGCCTGATTCAAGTCTAGATGAAGCCGGCACGTGGGCTTAGTGGGCATAGATTGGATTGACAGACATTGAAAAGCTGTCTGTCTGTCTGTCTCACTAGAGCAGTGGTTGGTTCTCAAAGTGGGGTCCTTGAGGGGGTCCCCAACAAAAAGGGGAATAATTTATTTTCACGATAATAAGTAACTACTAACTACAAGTAACACAATTAATTACATAATGTATTGGCTATATTGGGTATCTCTTATTTGGGTTTATCTAAATGCAAAGATCTTTAGACACTGGGACAAAATCTCGTCAAATGGGGGTCTGTTTGGGGGTGTTTAATTTGTGTCAGTTTAGGTCCTTGACGTGAATTTTTTTAGAACCACTGCACTAGAGAATGTGCAATATTATAGTGCACGGTTGTGCATGCAAGAGTGTGTGTGCGTGCACGTGAATGGTCTTTGCGTGCTTTAAAGCTTGTGGTTATGCCTGCGGTCAGCTCAGGGGTGGAGAGAGAGAAGCAGGAAACAGACGGTCTTGATGAATCATGGCTAATATCAGTAAAAATCGAGACGTTTGTGCAATAAGCCTAAATTAGTATTTGAGACAGACAGTTTGTACATGAATGTGTCTGAAAGGACAAAAGGGTGATGGCGGGCTTAGTTACACCATCCCCAATGTAAACACCCCATCCCACATGACACACACACACACACACACACACACACACACACACACACACACACACACACACACACACACACACACACACACACACACACACACACACACACACACACACACACACACACACACACACACACACACACACACACACACACACACACACACACACACACACACACACACACACACACACACACACACACACACACACACACACACACACACACACACACACACACACACACACACACACACACACACACACACACACACACACACACACACACACACACACACACACACACACACACACACACACACACACACACACACACACACACACACACACACACACACACACACACACACACACACACACACACACACACACACACACACACACACACACACACACACACACACACACACACACACACACACACACACACACACACACACACACACACACACACACACACACACACACACACACACACACACACACACACACACACACACACACACACACACACACACACACACACACACACACACACACACACACACACACACACACACACACACACACACACACACACACACACACACACACACACAGGCCATGGTGTTGGCGTGTCCCCGGCACCTGATCCAACTTCATTGCCATTATGTTCCCTCCTTCTGCTGAAGGCGTTGTGTAAAAAAGGTTTTTGTGTGAACAGCTGAGTGAAGGCTCCGGCTCTCCGAGCCCTGGCCATCTAATATCTCCTGGCTGGACTCCCCGAGGTTCTCCAGTCCTGGGGTCAGACTCAGCTGCAAAGAGCCTCTTATCTGGAACAGGGCCCTCTACATTGTGCAGTTAATATAAACAGAGACTCCTTAGACTGTATTGTAAATCCAACTCCGTATCCCAACAACCTAGACCAAATTAGGAATTAAGGCGAAATCTATCCAGCATAATCATAATCATCTTAGTCTTCTGCTTACAATGACTTTTCTTAGTTGCATGAGAAGTCGGTCTTTGTTTGGTGGGGCCCTCTCCCCTATTTACTCCAAATGAAATCACACACGATGAATGGGCTTTCTGTGGACAAACTGTCCGACTCTCTCGCCCGGGCCAACAACACAAGGTCTTAATTTTAGTTTCTTCAAGTAGCTCATCTTTGATAGCATCAAATTCATTTTGGGCCTTTTGGAGTGAATAAAGTGGATTGCTCATAATAGGACGTTACTCATTCCCTCTCTAATTCAATCACGTTCAGACAGAGAGGGATTCAAGAGCGAACACTTTCTGCACAATGTTAACGTTAGCCAGACCCCTGGAAATAATACAGAAGTATCAAAGAAGTCATTATCTGACGCTGGTGCCACTAAATACATACAACACTGCTGACCCCCATCATGAGATTCTCATTCGTTTTTCATTAGGACATTTCTAAGTGATGGTGGGCATGTAAACTCCGCTCAGCGAGTGGAGGGAAGGAGTGCAAAGCATCGCTGGCAACAGATTCATGTCAGAATGCCTCTGCCTCAACATTAAGAGTAATTTTCCTATCCCTCTGATGTGTCCTCTAGGCTTGGCAGGTGTGAACGGTCCGTGTACAATCCACCGTTTCATTTGCACACAAGACAAGTGTCTTTGCTTTAACGAAACTAAACGAAAAGGTCTCCTGCTCTTCAAAGGCGTGTGGCGATGATCTCAACCGCAGACAAACTCAGACTAAATCAGACAAGCTCATCGCCGAATGCAGACTGGCACCTCCGTAGACGTTGGGGTGGAGAAAACCTCAACTCTGAAGTCGGCAAGAGAGCTGGTTGATGCCCACAGAGATGATTGCTCTACTACTGCACCACCTCCTCCACATACACACAGCCCACCACAACCTGATCTCGCTTAAAATATGTCAATAAAGTACCAATCGACCACAGGAAAAAGGTACATATTGTACGTTATGTTATAGCCATAAGAAATATATTGACGTTTGTTCCTGCTGGGGAACAAACACAGGGCGCCCAAGACACACAGTCGTGCCCAAACCCTAACCTTAACCACACTGTTACCTTAAATGAACCATAAGCGCCAAACCCTAACTTTAACCATAACAATAACTTTATATCCTTACCATTACCGTTAAACCTTAAAACAAACCATAATCATACTATTGCTGTGTTTGTATCAGGTTGGGTGGTGGTCCTAGTACTGAGAGCACTTGCCCATGACCACAATCACCGTTGGTTCAACTCCCAGTCGCGGTGTTTGTTTTTGACTTTTGTCGATACTGTGACAAGGCTTGTGGGGTTCAGGCTTGACTAAAACAAAGAATTTCAAATGTCCACACAAGCAATTTCAATGAACAGAAGAGGTTTATTGATTAAAGTACAAGTCCATTAGGCAAAAGAGTAATCAAATTACAGTCCAAGGTCAAAACACGTTCCAGGCTCTCGTACAAAAAGTGAATGTTCAATACTCAGGGTTTGTCATCCGGTCCAGGGTCAGTTTCACAAGGGGGTATCTCAGCCAGTCCAGGGTCCAGTACCACGAACACCTTCTCGCTTTCACCTCTCTTTCCAACTACCTCTCACCTCACAAACTCAGTATAACACTCTCTCTCCACTATCTCTGCTCCTTCCTCCTTCCTTCTCTGTCTCTCCTAGGGTTTTATGCTATGTGTGTCTCTGTGTGTGTGTGTGTGTGTGTGTGTGTGTGTGTGTGTGTGTGTGTGTGTGTGTGTGTGTGTGTGTGTGTGTGTGTGTGTGTGTGTGTGTGTGTGTGTGGGATGTGGGTGATCACATGGTGCACAGGTGTATTCAATCAGTCCTAATTAACTCCTCCATTCTCTCCTCTGCCCGTGGCAGTAGTATCTCCCTTCCTCCACGTAGCCATGTGACGGGGGATGATATCTGCCACAATACGAAACATAAATATATTACTTATACCACACGTAAATATATTACTTATGGCTATAACATAACGTATATTATGTAAATGTTTTCCTTTGGTCAATTAGTACTTTATTTAGGATTTCTGATGAGACCGTGATGCCCACCACCACCATCTCTACTTAATAATAATAATAATTCATTACATTTATATAGCGCTTTTCTCAGACTCAAAGCACTCCCCATAATGTAGGGTGGAAAATGACTCCTTCACCACCACTGTGTAGCACCCAACCTTGGGATATGCAGGCTCTATGGCATACACTGGCACCAGGCACACATCACACTACACCAGGGGCGGACTTTCCTACAGGCGATATAGGCGGTCGCCTAGAGCGCCACCCAGAGGGGGGCGCCAAAAACAAAAAAAAAACATTTTTTTTTTTTTTTTTTTCTCTGTGCAGTTTTGGCGCCCCCCTCTATATCTGCAACCATTATTTTTACATAAAAAAAATTCTAACATAAGGGGAAATGAGCCAAAAATCTAAAACAGTCGGTCGGTCTGAGCCTCAGCTTTAGGTGTTCACAGTCAGAACATGCTAGAGCACTGTGCATTGATGGGTATCGGTCAAGTGTTTATAGAATTGAGCATGGGAGGAAAGAAAGACTAACGTTAGAGAACTACGAAGAGGCAAAAGCCATCGTTTTTGGGGGGGGGGGGGGGGGGGGGGGGGCGGCGCAGTGGTGAATCTCGCCTAGGGCGCCAAATGTGCTAGGTCCGCCCCTGCACTACACAATGGCTGAACGGCTCAATACCAGCCAATTAAGGGGGGAGGGATGATTAGGTGCCCTTGATGTCAGAAACCTGATTGGGAATTTGGCCAGGAACGTCGGGGAACCCCCTACTCTTTATAATAGGCGTCCTGGGTTCTTTACCTGTTAAGCTGTAGCCCTATTTTCAGAAATTTCGCCTAAAAGTACATGCCCAAGTACATGGAAGATTGCTCCACTTCTACAAGGTCAATTTGCATGTTCTTGGTATCTAGGAACATCTATGGACCTCTGGGAATGTATTCTAATGTATGATTTATTTAGCATATTTGCCGATGAATAACACCATGTTACAATTGTGCAACCACCGAGCTCGCTCACTGAGTTCATTCAGCACCTTCTTGAGATCAAGTGTACAGAAAATCTGAGCAAATTAATAAAGGGAAGATGATTAAACAGAAGGATTTGTAGATACAGTAATAATTATAATCCATTTGAATTATACATTCAACATTTAATTATGAACTATAAATGACTTTGTTATGGCCAAATCATACATCTCTGGATATGGAAGAATCTCCTCTTTCCAATGGCACTGTTAAATCTGGATTTAATCATTTCCTCACGGTTTTACGATAAAAGAGAGATAGAATTAGCATTATTCCGATAAATTCTTATTTTCGGATTTTCAGCTTAACAGGTTTAATTAACAACGGAATTCAGTCGAGGCCTCGGTTTAACGTCTCATCCAAAGGATCTACTTTCGGCAAGCTAGACACAAGCCCTGGAGGGGATGAGACAGCCGGGAGACACCCACGTCAGCCACAGTGTTGGCCATTGAGCTGCTCCACCGGGTGCAGTTGGAGGGTACGTGCCAATTGCAGTTATTGAACGAGGACACAGTGACACTCATTAACTTCCCCGCGCACAGAGTTTCCTGGCCAGCCCTAAGGGAATCAAGGCGGTGAGATAGCGGTCACAAGCTTTCAGGACACCACCGGCTCATTATACACTATCTCTAAGCGTCTCTGCCTCTGCTTGTCTCTCTCCCCTGGCAACCCTCCAGTACCCGAAGCTGTCATCATAATCACAGGAGGTGACTCATCCAGGCCGATTGCAGTGAAGTCTTATTGTTTTTAAATCATAAATGTACTCTTTATGAAAGCAGAGCTGGCTTTTGCTCCTCTACGTCCATCTGTACAGAGTCCAAAATCAACTCCTCAAGACCTTTTTTTCTCCCACTCAAAATATTAAAAGACGCCTGTGAAGTTATTGCTCTTTTCCTTTGTGAAACGCTCTCCAGCTTCAGCTGTTTATCTGGTGCTTTGAGCTTGCTGTTCAGGGGCGAGAGACCACAGACCTCAAAGGAGAAGAGAGGGCAGGGTGAGGGGCGAGGGGTGGGGGTGAGGGGAGGAGGGCAGGGCAGGGCAGGGCGGTTCGAGGGGAGGGGTAGGAGGGGAAGTTGCTCTTGGCACAGGTCAGAGAAATCTGATCCAAGATCAGGGAAAGGGCTTTGACAATAACATATGGGTCATTTCAGGATACAGGGATATTAATGTGTCCTTGTATGCTGCCACTACTAACTGCTGTAAACCTAGACTGGACCCATGTGTCCAGCCTCACCCTTAGAGGAATGGTACCAATGGAATTTGACTATTGCAAGTAAATTGTAATGGCAGTCAATAGCCCTATTTTGTATTTGGAACGAGAATAGAAAAATATTAGTGTTCGTGCCAGGGTTTCCACTAGCATATTTTTTTGGCCGACCAACACGGCAGACAAGATTCTAATTTACCAGCCAAATGTGAACTTTAGCGGCCATATCATGTAATACATGTGTGGTCACAGAGACATGCATGAAAACATGGCTAGGGCCGGCTACATTGATCAATGACTGAACAGATTTGACTGAAGGTATTACTGTCTGTTGGTTTATTTTAAATGAGAACCTAACGTAATCGTGCCTTTTAGGCCATAAGTTGAAGTTGAAAAGTGGCTAGACTTTTTTTTCCGTTCCCACATCTGGGAACAACATACAACTACATACATCATGGACATTGGGTTAAAAGTTCTCCGCAAGATATCCTGCCGAATTTTGTCAGGGGCCATAAATGTATATGTATGGAAATAAAAAAAAAATAAAAATGTAAAATTTGTTGGGAAGACAAAATCTCTGAAATTGACATTTACACATATACCTAAACATCTGAGTCAAATATTGGTGCATTAGTATACTTAACTTGGATGTGAATTTATACCATGATATGCAGCATATTTGTATCAAAAACGCGTTATCTTGTGATTCCCAACCTGCAATATTGTTACATATCCAGGTGAGTAGTTGTGAGTCCAATGGCGGAGGAGACAAGGAGAGACGGAGATAGGTAAGCTCTTTTGTTGGAGGTGTCTTTTATTAAGCACACAGAGCAGCGTATAGCCAGGAAAGACGCCGGGCGTCAACAGAGAAAAAGAGCAACAGTGAAGATAAGTGCACAGCGAGTGGCTCAGCAACATCTGACCAGCTCCTTCCCACACGTACGGATATCTGAAGCCTCGACAAAAAATACAAGGGAACAGAAGTGAATAAATAGTCACAAATACCAACATTCCAATCAATTAACAGTGACAGCTAATTGACAGCACAGTGACAGCAACCAGTGGTGAAGTTCCAATCAGTGACACATCAGGAATGGGGCGTGACAACCAAAATGCAAATACCAAACACCAGGTGACATAACTCCAGAATGACAGCTGGGTTCCTAAGCCAAGAACCCAGAACGTTACACAATATTAAAGATGGTACAATTTTCTAAAGATTGAGGTTGTACACATAAAACAGTTCAGTGGATAGTATAATGATAAAAAAGAGTAGACCCCCACACTTTTGATCAAGATGGTTAATCAATCAAAACACTACACAATCCTCTTAATTTGGAATAATGTAAAAAAATATATATGGAGAAATCAATAAGTTACTCATTAACCTTTTTTTATTTTCCATTTCAAAACAAAATTTAATGCAGGTACAAAAATACAAACAAATCACACTAGATGCCATGCTAGCCTGTTTACACAAATGTGTTGTAGTCCGTAACCCGGCAACAATGCGGCTGCTATTGGTCGAGCGCAAAACACGTGATAGAACTAGTCCCGACTTTAAAAGTATAATTGCGATAAACCGGCAGGATTGTAGATGGAGAACCTTTTATTCCTAAATCTACACGAATAGATCTTTCACCCAGAGTGAACATTTCGTAGTCCCCCAAGATGGGAACGGGATGCAACGATAACAGGGTTCACCTTATGGCCTATTTTGCAGAAACAACATCTTTGTGGATGGTAACGTGTCAGTTTCCAAATTTCACCCTCTCCAAAGTTTTCTGTCCGTCAAAGCGGACACAAATCTGGCAGAGACGGACACCGCGTCAACCCTGTCCAACAAACTGATACTCCTTGAATGAATTAAAAACTGACGTAGACAGACAGACACAATGGATCAGTGTAACGTTATCTGCTGCCTAATAGGGGACTTAACGTTTACAGTAAGTATTTATTGGTCACATGCTGAGTCTTCAATAACATTGAATGGTGATATTTGTTTTAGAATGTAACAATATCTTTGTTGGCAGACAGACTCCTTTGGACAATCTCACCTTAACTCATTCCGGGCCAACCATGAGTATAGTCGGGTTAACTCGCCATGGCTTCCGTGCCAATCACGAGTATAGTCGGGTTTTAATCGTTATTTCTTTTATTAGCGATATCCATTCAATTTCATCCATCCAACCTGATGTTATTGTTGGGAATGGGTCTGAGCTTGCAAAATGGCAAATACCGCCGCCTATCGTCTCCCGGATGGTATTGCACATCATTGGATTGGATTGGCTGGGACTGTGCATAAAAAAAATAAGTCCGGTCCAGGTTTTACTTCTCTGGCATGCAGCTGGATACTATTGCATTGAGTCCCCCCACTGGGAGCATCGTGGATCATTGTGTTTTGGACTATAACGTTGGATCAATGGACGCAATCTATATTTGGAATGGCGATCAGGAATTGGATTAATCTTTTTGCATGACATCAGATGTGAGGTAAGGCCTTTATGTTACGAATCTTGGGGTAATCAGATGTTCCTATCACCGCCATCGGAGCATGTGTGTGTGTGTGTGTGTGTGTGTGTGTGTATGTGTGTGTGTGTGAGGTTCGCGCCGACCAAAGTATGGAGAAGCGATTTTTCAGACCCCGCTTCTCTTCGTACATGAGGACACATATACTATCGATAATCTAGCGTTTATTTGAAAACTATTCATAAATCAGCCGAAAAATTACAACGTGTTTTGTGTATTCCACTAAAGGGCTATTATCGTGTCTTTCTCTGGAATTACTGGAAATCTCCAAAACTATACTCGTATTCAAAACGGTATGAAACGGAAATGTACCGATAAAAAAACAATCCGTTTCGTACATGTTGACTGGAAGCAACTCATTGACGATCACTGTGTTATTTAGATCTATTGCTATTATATTTGATATGTTTTATGCACTCACAAATAAGTCCTATTCTCCATTGGATATAGCGTTGGCACGGAAGGGCCATCAGCAGAGGGCGCTGTTGGCCCGGAATGAGTTAATACTCACGTTACCTAACGTTAACATTTCATTTGATTTCAAACCTTTATTTAAACTCGAAAGGCAACTGAGGTTTCTTTAATTTACAGTCACATCAAGTGTACATACAGAGTTAAGCAAAAAAAGGCATATCAAATCACACAGAATATAAAATCATAACAATAAGACAAGTAAGGATAACAATCAATTAAAACATGTGCAACTTGATTGACAAATCAAGTAGTTGGCCCGGTATTTACCGGATAACGGAAACCCTGTGCATGCATGCACATGTCTTGTCCAATTTGTTCCGTCCATCGATGTAAACGTCCCTCAAAAGAGGGGAGGCTACTGAGCACTAGGCCTATCCAAAGAGACGGGGTATGGTTGTATTGTTTAGATCTTGCGAGCCCTACATACCCATGTTCCTTCTGTGACTGTATGTACTTTCTTTGTGCCTCCCCCCTGCTGCTGTGAGGTTTTATTGAATCAGTAAGTAGGGCTTAAAACAGTCTGACAGCGCCTCGGCACAATTAACATAATAAGCATCTAATGCAGAGAGTCATTACAAGGGGGCTGTTAAATGACAGAGGCGGCAACCACAATGTGTGACTCAGTGCACACACACACACACACACACACACACACTAAACATGCACTGCACACACTCACACACGTGCGTGCACACACACATAAACGTGCACGCACGCACGCACACACACACACACACACACACACACACACACACACACACACACACACACACACACACACACACACACACACACACACACACAAGGGAGCAATTAAATCTCACAACACAGTTACAGTATGGTGAATGGCCCTAGTGCTGGTTTCACGTCCCGGCATGTCATATGACCTCAGCAGAGAGCGGCACGCCGGAGGCAGGAATATGTACTTTAATAAGTTATACGTCAGATTTTACCGTATGGGCTGCAACTTGCTCCTGGCGGCATTTGCAAGTGAGAATCATAATGAAAGAAACAAAAACAAAAACAAAAACAAAAATCCCTGAAAGGTCTTTCCACTTTTAATGATGATTCAAACGGACACGACTTGAACAGGGCGGGAGGAGGTACAGTACATGATTGACATCTGTGGCGTTTTGAAATAAGTTTGTCTCTTGGACTTTTATTGCTTTCATTTGGGCTCCAGCACAATGTGCAACATGAAAGCCAGCCACTTCAGAGGCTTCAGAGCTTTCAACTCCAGTATGCATCTCCTGAGACCTCCTCGCGCTGTCAGGGCCTGCAGAACAAAGCACACCATCCACACCGCTGCTGGTGGAAACAGTAGGCTGCTGTCTGTGCGTGTGTGTGAGTGTGTGTGTGTGTGTGTGCGTGCGTGCGTGCGTGCGTGTGTGTGTGTGTGTGTGTGTGTGTGTGTGTGTGTGTGTGTGTGTGTGTGTGTGTGTGTGTGTGTGTGTGTGTGTGTGTGTGTGTGTGTGTGTGTGTGTGTGTGTGTGTGTGTGTGTGTGTGTGTGTGTGTGTGTGTGTGTGTGTGAGTGAGTATTTGTGTGTGTGTGTGTATATACACAGGTCACTTGACCAAAAAACAATGCTGCTCCATTATACACAATAATCATATCAAAACAGTTTTGCACACATTAATTGCGTTTGACAGTTCAGAGTTAATGAGTTTGAATATGTCCTTCAGTGATGTCATCAGAGGACACTGAATCCTTGTGTTGCTCAATGAAAAATCTACAGAGCTGAAAAAATAGC
The DNA here is from genome assembly GCF_963971535.1 of Notolepis coatsorum. NCBI lineage: Eukaryota > Metazoa > Chordata > Actinopteri > Aulopiformes > Paralepididae > Notolepis > Notolepis coatsorum. Next base: position 16,808 of record NW_028169662.1, on the reverse strand, counting down.
AACCCGTATTGCAGTCCCTAAAGCCATTGGATAATCTCCATGTCACTGAGCTGTCGTTAACACAGGGATACAGTGTTCTCCGATGACATCATTAAAGGACAAACTCAAACTCATTAACTCTCAATAACTGTCAAACAGTAAATGAATGTGTGCAAAACGGTTTACAGTTATGGGATGTGTGTGAGGTTATGTGCATAATACGTTTGCGTTGTTTTTTGGGGGGAGTATGAGGGCGTTATTATGTCCACCAGGGGTGCGTCCCCCAGGGGGACATACTATTTTCGGTCGCGTCATTGTTGAGTGAGTGCTCACAATATCTTGCATAGTACGGAGTCTGTGCTTGGGTGCAGAAAGTCTCGCCCCCGCAAGGATGAGCGAGTGGGAATATGTTTCAGTCTTTTTTGTGGAATTAATTTCCAGTGTTGTCCATTGGGGCAAAAATCGAAATCAACTTTGGGGGGGGGACAATTACATTACATTTTCTCAAGAGCAATTTCTGGGAGGGGGGACACCAAAAGTAGTGCTGTAACACATAGCCTACGGTCAGTGATGCCACAGATTACTTGTAAAAGTAATCTGATTACTGATTACTGATTACTCCTTTAAAAAGTAATCTAAGTTACTTTACTGATTACTTGATTATCAGAGTAACTTAGTTACTTTGAAAGTAACTAGGTTACGAAGTCGTCGTCGTTCCCCCAACAGTTTTTTTTTAAACGCTTTATTGAAAGTGCATAAATTGTTTTTAACTTGTTTCTCTGCACATAACGTAAATTGTTAAACTAGTGCTTCAGCTTCTGTACCATCAAGTATGGTAAAGCAACAGTCTATGATGCTCACAGCATTAGAGCAGCCAGCCAGTGGTTTTACAAAACCAGTGTATCACATCTAACAAATGCAGGCTGAACTATTCAATTATATCAACTGTAACTATTAAATTGTTTTTATAAATGTCTCTCTATAAACATACAATCAGTCTCTCTTTAACATGTAAATTAACTGTAAATCTGGCAAATAAGAGCTTTTGCTCTGCCACCATCAACCCTCCTGTCTAGTCGAAGCGTCAGCTAGTGTTGTGATTCCAGATGCTTTCAATGCAATTGGATGTGCTGTTTTTAGCGGTAGACAGTATTTAGTTTCCTATCCCTATTGGGGTGGAATTCTGAACAGAAACCGCAAAAGTCATCTTGCGGTTTCACTTTTAATTTTGCCAAGCGTTTTGGGGTGGAATTCTCCGACGACGGAGCCCTGCTGTCACACGATTGGCGCATATGTCACATGACGTGCTGTGAAGACCCGCCCTACTCTGCCTCTGATTCGCAGACTGTGGATGGGGAATGTGATTGGACTAAAGCAGAGTCACTCACAGACAGAGCGTCCAGTCACGCCGCGGGACACATTCTTGTATTTAACCCTTTCACTGCCACACCACGTCACTCCCAAATAAGAAAAACAGCTCAAAATGTATTTTTGACTGTCGAAAACGAAATAAAATACTGCATTCCGCCTGCATTATGAATTTATGATGAGATAGTAACGAAATAGTAACGCACAGCCACTTGGACAAGTAACTGCAATCAGATTACTGGCTTTTAAAGATTAACGCGTTAGATTACTATTTTCGGGGAAAAGTAATCAAATTACAATAACGCGTTACTTAGTAACGCGTTACTGGCATCACTGCCTATGGTGTAATATGTTAAATGTATATTGAGGAACAGAGTTATTTTGTATGTTAGAAGATACTTTTAAGTTTAAAGGGGAACTATCTTATAAATGGCCTTTTTCAGTGTTTAGCATTGTTTCCTAGCTATGTGGACTTATATTAATATGATCTATGTCTCTAATTCTCATATTGGCGCATTCTTCCAATTCTCCTCTCACAATATTCACCCTCACTGAACTGAGTCATCTGAAAATGTGCTGATTTGTGATGTCAGAGAGACTCAGCTGCATAATAATGTGGCCCCATGGGGCATCAGGCCACACAGTGGTTGGAGCCCAGGCTCAAAACGGCTTAAGATCTTGAGGTAGAAAAATGCTGTTTTTGAGTACTTGATTAGAAATACAAAACAATGAATTAAAAGAAATTAAAAATTACAAAGGTGTTCCATAAACTCACAGGAATTGTGTAAAAGTGCCCAAATAGTGAAAGAAATAGTAAAATAGTTCCCCTTTAAGTCAAGCACTTTGATATGTTATGTTGACTGTTTAAACAAATCGTGGTTCAGTCACCAGTTTAAGTTTGAGAGTGGCAACAATCCATGACATTGTCCAATTATGTTCAATTAAATGTTAAGAATTTATTCTTAATTGCTTGCCTGGGTAAATAAAGGTTAAATAAATTAAATAAAAATATGTCCATATTTTACAAGTCTAAAAAATAGAGAACATTTCATAATTTTGCCAAACAAAAACTCAACAAACTTACCTGAGACACATACACACAGTGTGCAGGTTATTTACAGTAGGAGCTTCTAATCTATCATATTATCTTCTATTATTCTATAATGGGCTTCGATCTACCGCAGGTAGCTAGCTAGTCAAACACTGGTTGTTACTAGCAGCTACTGCTAGCAACGTCAGCTAACCGCTAGCTAACATAAGAGTGACCTGTAATTCAATGCAGCGAAAATGAAGAGACGGTGATGATTATAAATATGTTTTATTGTATTGAGTGGTAGAAGTAAAGACATGTCTAACATATCCTTTGTTTGAACAACTTACTGGAAAGGTCTGCGACCAATGACAGACTCGTCACGGTGATATTCCCACACAGGCAGCGTAGCCTACCTGCGTCATGCACTACTGAATGCTGGGGGTGGAGGCAGTTGATCAAACCATTGTGAGAGAAATGCGAGGGGGGTCGCAATCTTTGGAAACTTAAAAACTTGCTATTAAGTGTCTATAATCAGCACAAATTCTTTCATTGCGTATTATTAATTCTATTGAAATTACATAGTTATGTTTACAGTGATATATTGGGGGGCACATGTCATAATTTTCTCATGATTGGGGGGACATGTCTGTGGGATTTCCGCGTTATGTAAAAAGTGATGGTACACCTTTATATTGGGGTGGCACGGTGGTGTAATGGTTAACACTGTCGCCTCACAGCAAGAAGGTCCTTGGTTCGATTCTCGCTTGGAGACCAGGTTGCCGGGTTTCCAGGTACCCAGGTGGCGTGAATACTTTCCCTAAGGGGGTTGCACTTCCGTGTTCGGTTTGCGCGGCCTGATTGGCCACTGACGTTTCTCTCAGCGCCCAATCGCGTTACTCCTAACAATCGCGCCTATAGCTTTCAGTTCCACAGCCCAAGTCCTTCAGTTCCACAGCCATGCGTGCGTCCGTGCGTGTGTGGTCACTTTCTGTTTCTGCTGTAATTGGTGGTCAAGCTGTGTGGCGACTATATTCTCTTTGTATCCTTAAATGGACTTAAAACCATGTCCAACCTCTCAAATATTTAAATCTCAATAAAGAAATTAAAATGTGTGTGTGTGTGTGTGTGTGTGTGTGTGTGTGTGTGTGTGTGTGTGTGTGTGTGTGTGTGTGTGTGTGTGTGTGTGTGTGTGTGTGTGTGTGTGTGTGTGTGTGTGTGTGTGTGTGTGTGTGTGTGTGTGTGTGTGTGTGTGTGTGTGTGTGTGTGTGTGTGTGTGTGTGTGTGTGTGTGTGTGTGTGTGTGTGTGTGTGTGTGTGTGTAGATTATTTGCACTAAAACATCAGGACATGATCAGGGAACAAGTGCTTTTACGTTTGACATGTTAGTGCTTTTCAGGTACTTCAAACCTTTTACTTTGACAGTACTGCTCTGTGAGGATACATCTACTTTTACTTTGGATTTGGTTACTTTCTCCACTACTAACTGAATCAAACCATAAACAAGGTGGCCTGTTGGAATGTTAGATCTTAATGTGAAAGACTGTGATTTTATATGTCTGCACTTTATGTGCTCATTTTATGCCTGTCTTTTTTCTGTTGTGAAGCACTTTGAGCTGCAGTTTCTGTATGAAAGGTGCTATACAAATAAAGTTTATTATTATTATTATTATTATTATTATTATTATTATTATTATTATTATTATTATTATTATTATTATTATTATTATTATTATTATTATTATTATTATTATTATTATTATATTATTATTATTATTATTATTATTATTCTCTCTTTAAATCTAATCTATTATTATTATTCATCTCAATAGGGCGATACTATGTAGGTTGCTGCTCAGAGCCATTACTCTGGCGGAGTGCCAGAGTGTATCGTATCAGCCATTGAACAAGGATATTTCACGCACTGGCCAACACAGAAACCGGATCCCAGCTAAGAGGGAGGTATCATATAGCCCTGATTTGTGCTTGCTGACAGTTTTTTGGAGATCTCAGACAAAAGGCAACTTGGTGTTGACTTGTGTACTTCGGCACTCGATAAGTCTAAGTGTTCAAAATACAACAACAGTGACTCGCCGATGTGTCGCAGACACCCGACAAATATCTAGCATGATATGTAATATCTGGAGTGTAATATATGGAGTCCAACAACAGCCAATGACAGTGCAAGACACGAGAGAGTCGTTTTGTATTGAGCCGTACTGTATTGTACCCATTCTGCAATCTGTTAATAAAGTTAAAAGAGAGAGAGAGAGAGAGAGAGAGAGAGAGATTATTAATTTATTTATTTATTATTATTATTATTAATGCTGTCTTGTCTGAATGAATGAATGAATGAATGAATGAATGAATGAATGAATGAATGAATGAATGAATGAATGAAAACTTTATTTAACAGATTGCAGAATGGGTACAATATAGTATACGGCTCAATACACACAATTGTTAAGGGGGTGCAGACCAGAGAAAGACGTTGTGAATGAATGAATGAATGAATGAATGAATGAATGAATGAATGAATGAATGAATGAATGAATGAATGCATGATTGAATGAATGAATTAATGAATGAATGAATGAATGAATGAATGAATGAATGAATGAATGAATGAATGAATGAATGAATGTCTTGTTTACATCAGGGTCCCCATGATCAGAAGAATCAGAAGAACATTATTAAACTGTTCAGCCTATTGCAATGTTCAATGACCCTGCGTCATTAGTTGTGATTAATAATTTTAGGGACTTGATCTGGGAAATAGCCTATGATACGGCCCATGAGAAAAATGTAACTGCTATAACCATGTTCCTCTGACCAAAACAAATACTGTACCTCCATGACCAAAGCCTTCATTATTTCGGGTGTGTGTTTTCATGACAAGTTTTGACCAGGCAGACTTGTTGGAGGGAAATATATAATTTATTTCCAGGAAATCTTAGTTACAACAACATTTTGTTAGCTGGGTTAGGCAACGTGTGTTTAAAGGTGAAGAATTTAGAATGTTCGCTATTTGGCCTAACGAGATGTCTGGTCTACAGGAGGCAGAATGCACAACGAGGCCAGAAGGAACAGTCTCCAGAGGAGGAGAGAAAACTTAAATATATATATATTAGAGCTGGGCCGTTAACGGCGTTAACGTGCTGCGTTAACGCTATACTAGTATCGCGCGATAATATAATTAACGCATTAATCTAAAAAAAAAAATAATAATAATAATGTTTTTTTTTACATTTTTTTTTTTTGACCTTTATTTACCCAGGGTAGGTTCGCTGAGCACAGATGCTCTTTTTCAGGAACGCCCTGCTTCACATTCACACAGTTCCATTCACACCTGGGAGCTGCCCAGTACAACCACAGTTGACACCTTTGGCCACTGAGCAACTCCACTGGAGCAGTTGATTCAAGCCATGTCACATAGTTCAAGTTTGAAATGATTCTTTCTGTTTTGCTCCTGAGAGTGTGCTAGATACTGTACTGTACTGGTAATATTATTTATTTGTGTTAACTTCTGAATAAAACAACTTATTAAACACAAGTACATCTTATTGAACATTATTTTGATATTTCATTACCAATTATCATAGCAAAACAGCTTTTTCAAACAGTCTGTAATGCATTTTGGAAACAGGAGATGGGCTCATGGTGTAATGGGCCACCTGGCCTGAGAAACATAAGGAGGAAAGAAAAAGTAAGGACTTACTTCTGGTCATTATTTGGGTAGAACACACATATTTTGAATGCCTTCGGCATTTTTTTTTTTTTTTTTTTAGACATTTTAATCTAGATTAATCTAGATTAAATCCAGGATTGCAGATAGATTCATCTAGATTAAAAAAAATTAATCTATGCCCACCTCTAATATATATATATTTACTGTCTTTACAAGTGAAATACAAATACTTGGATTTAAGAGACCATTCACGACCGTAGAAGTAGAATTGGACGTGGTACATTATCAAGTGCACCATAGTGGTTCATACACTGAGCCGTTCCAGTGGTCCAGCGAGTGGTGAGTGAGCAGTGAGCACAGCTGTCAGACAGCAGTTCCACAGTTGAGGTAAAATTACTGAGGTGTCTTGCTCCATGGCAGGAACAAAATATAGCCCTGTCCTAATTACACATTTTCATAGCTGATGTTAACCAGATGGGTAGGACTTTGTCCGCTTGCACGGGTCTGAAATCTTTTGCTATGTCCACATTGTAGATAAAGACTATACTCGTCATGATAATGGTTGTTGCAATTCTGGTAATTCAATCTTGACACAACCTGAACTGCCTTGGTTGAACTGTTTTTACAGAGCAATGAGGATGGAAACAGCTAGTGTATGATCAGTGTTGTGCTAGTTACTGAAAAATAGTAACTCAGTTACTTTACTAGTTACTTCATTTCAAAGTAACTTCGTTACTGTACTAGTTACTTACACCCAAAAGTAATGAGTTACTGTGAAAAGTAACTATTTAGTTATTTAAAAAAAAAGATAAAAAAAAAAAGATTGCTCCCGAGTCCCATGCCCTATAGTACTCAAAATCGGTTGATCAACTTGACAGTTTCCATTCACATCACCGAACTCTGCTAAGCAATGTGGTCTAGATACAAACACAAATCTGACACAAACAAATGTTGTCCCGAGTCATATAATAAGAAGTGCGCCGGTTGAAGGAACAGCCTTGATGTCGCCGGAGCGTTTCATTATAACCATTATAATTCAAGGGTACTACGACTATGCTTGCACCTCATGGTACCAAAGCAAAATTACAAACATCACAAAACAAACTGGTCAGACTACTACTTGACCTGAACCCCAGAACCCACCTCACCCCTGCCCACTTTGACAACCTAGGATGGCTTAGAGTAGACGACAGAGTACAGCAACTTGCAATGGGCCTGGTCTACAAGATACACTATACGACCGGGGTACCCATGTACATGTCAAAATACTTTCCAAAGGTCAGTGAATACCACGATCACAACACCAGAGGGAGCTCCACAAATCATGTAAAACCCAGATTCGGCTCAAACAAGGGACTAACGTTTCGCAATTATGCCACAACAATGTGGAACGCCCTACCCAAAGCTAGGGGTAACACTGAACAGTACTGTATATTTGAATACCGTTTATGTCACAAATGTATCAGTACTAAATACCTATGTCCCTATGCCATAAATGTCATGTATGTTGTGTATGTCATAAATGTCTATATGAATTGAAAATGGGGGACCCTGATGGAAACAAGACAAACGTCTTTCTCAGGTCTGCATCCCCTTAACAATTGTATGTATTGAGCCGTACTGTATTGTACCATTCTGCAATCTGTTAAATAAAGTTTTCATTCATTCATTCATTCACCATCTTGCAAGTTGCAACGTTGTTTAAGATATCAATCAAAGCATTGCAACGTTAGAATAGTTAGGATATCAATTGTGCATGAAAGGACTATATTTATATTGTTTGATTAGTATTATGAGATTCCCTGGCAGATTTCGTAAAGTCAAAATCCATTGATCAACTTGAGTTTCAGTGAACACATTGCACTGACTCACCAAAGTCTGCGGTGGTTGAGATGTAGTAACGTTACGTTAGTCCAGTTGACTCCAGCAGCGCCTCAAACATGTTCTTTATCTCGTTTCCATGTTGTATATTAATTATCTCTCCAAGTAGTTGCTAAATGGTTTGTTAGTTTGTTACTGCGTTCTTTTTATGTCGATTCATAGCGAGCGTTTGTTTTGTTTACAATAGAGAGGGTCTATTTCTTTCCGTAGCCGCATTTCTTGCGCACTTCTGATTGGCCAGTGGCCAGACTCGCCTCGTATCATTCTACGCGGGTGGGGATGAGGATAATAATAATAATCACTACCGCTCGCTATCAATCTACGCCGTATATAACGCAAATAACGCAGTGACGAACCATTCAGTAACGTAAGTAGCGTTACTGAATTTCAAAAGTAATGCGTTAGAGTACTAGTTGCGGCAAAAAGTAACTTCGTTTCTGTAACGCGTTACTTTGTAACGCGTTAGTCCCAACACTGTGTATGATGCATGAGCACCAATCTCCATGAAAGCCAGGGACTGTATCAACGTGGTGGTGACTGACCAGTGATGGGAATAACAGCGTTACTTTTTTCAGTAACGAGTGTTCAGGGGTGTAAAGTACTTGAGTAATTGTACGTCGTTACAATACTTAAGTACTGTTTTGGGGGATTTGTACTTTACTCGAGTATTATTAGGTTTGTATACTTTGTACTTTTACTCCATTACATTTCAGAGAAAAAAAACATACTTTTTACTCCTTACATTTAAAATGCAGACCTACAAAGTACAAAGTACAAATCTCACAGGTCCAACCATTTTAATTAGTATTTGAATTGTTTATCTGGCCGAACTAACGTTAACGTTATTAATCCAGGTAAACAGCCAATCAAATCCCCATCAATGGAAAATGAACCCGCCCATACCCATGCTGATTGGTCCTTGTGCAAGACTAGAAAGCGGGGATCTTTGATTAAACAAGAGTGACAAGCCATAGAAGATTGTCACGCTCCAACAAGGACCAATCAGCATGGGTATGGGCGGGTTCATTTTCCATTGATGGGGATTTGATTGGCTGTTTACCTGGATTAATAACGTTAATGTTAGTTCGGCCAGATAAACAATTCAAATATTAATTAAAATGGTTGGACCTGTGAGATTTGTACTTTGACCTTTGTAGGTCTGCATTTTAAATGTAAGGAGTAAAAAGTATGTTTTTTTTCTCTGAAATGTAATGAAGTAAAAGTACAAAGTATACAAACCTAATAATACTAGAGTAAAGTACAAATCCCCCAAAACAGTACTTAAGTATTGTAACGAATGGCCACAATGAGTGATGAAGAGGACGAAACGGTCTGCGACGGCGTGGACGGACAAGACGAGCAT
>NW_028169663.1:0-41419 GCF_963971535.1 Notolepis coatsorum | reverse complement strand
CAGACACAATGTCCAGGGTTCACCTCGTCGTCCCCGGGAGGCGGGTCGAACCCCATGGAGCTTCTTCCCTCACTGCTGCGGCGAGGTCTGAGGGGCCCTTTAGCCAGCGGCTCCTCTTCCTATTGTCAGGTAGAAAAAGCGATTACATGGACATGTAGCAGGTAATCATGGCCTGAGCCGGTGTGTGTTCTGTCAGAAGAAGATCACACACTTTTACTATGACTCTCTCACCTTGTGAGATTATTATTATAATTTTTTAATTTTTTTTTAAGATTGTGCCAAGATTGTGCCATCTAAGATCGCATTGCAGATACAGTATTTGGACAGTTCCGCCATTGACTAAAAACACACTTCTTCGACCATGGCTGAAATTAAAATAAATTAATTAGTGCTGTCAATATAGATTCAAATGTTTTACTAATTAATCTAATTTTTTGTAATTAATCTAGATAAAAAGAAAAAGTCTACTTAAGACCAAAGCTTGTAACAGAATATTACTTGAGTAAAATCGTGAAATTAATGTAAAATCAACACAAAGAAAGTAATATTTAGATCAAAGACTATTTAATAGTGTGAGGTTTTGCCGCTGCTCACTACCTTTTCTCTGTTTCTTTAAGCCTATACTGTTTATTACCCTTCTATACTGTTTATTTTCCCTTCTCACTCACTCTCTCTAGCCCCCACCCTCTCGTTCTTTACTCTCAGTTGGCCACACCTGTTCGATTATCAATTACCTCTCGCACCTGTGGTGGCAGGCTAATTAGTTCCCCTGTGGGCTTTAATACCAGGGCGCTTCCCCTCGTTTCGGCGTGGGGTCGTGTTGTATACTTGCCGAGTCATATTCTCTAACATCTAGACTCTTTCGGGAGATCCTCTGTCTGCCTATGCTGTTCCATTCTCCGGCGTCGAGATGTTTGCTCCAGCCTTCGCCAGCTGTCGCCGTTGCCTGTGGGGAGACTGGTCTGCGCTCCCTGTACTTCCACGGGAGGCACCCCAGCGTTCCACTGCAGACCCCCGCGCAGCTGTTCGTCCTGACGCACATCCAGACCAGCGCAGACGCTCTCCAGTCCTCAGCGCGCAACGCGCATCTTCCAAGGACGCTCGAGCTTGGCACGCTCTCCAGACCAGCGCGCAACGCGCATCTTCCAAGAACCCTCGAGCTTGGCACGCTCTCCAAGACAGCGCGCAACGCGCATCTTCCAAGGACGCTCGAGCTTGGCACGCTCTCAGACCAGCGCGCAACGCGCATCTTCCAAGAACCCTCGAGCTTGGCACGCTCTCCAGACCAGCGCGCAAACGCGCATCTTCCAAGAACCCTCGAGCTTGGCACGCTCTCCAGACCAGCGCGCACCGCGCATCTTCTAGACCCTTCGTGCTTGGCACACTCTCCTCGCAGACGCACCCCGACGCGTCTCTCGGTTCCGGTGCGCACTCAAGCAGTGGCGCACCACTCTGTTCCTCGGCTCGGACTGCCGGCTCCCCGGTGGCGATACCCTCGCCACCGCCATCGCCACCGCCGCCTGTTCCAGCACCACTCTGTTCCTCGGCTCCGACAGTCGGCTACCCGGTGACGACACCTTCGCCACCGCCGCCTGTTCCAGCACCACTCTGTCCTCGGCTCGGACTGCCGGCTCCCCGGTGGCGATACCCTCGCCACCGCCATCGCCACCGCCGCCTGTTCCAGCACCACTCTGTCCTCGGCTCGGACAGCCAGCGCCCCGGTGGCGACGCTCTCGCCCCGCTGCCTGTTCCTGCACCACTCTGTCCTCGGCTCGGACAGCCGGCACCCCGCCGTTGCTGTCCCTGTACCTTTACGCATACGCCTGGGTGAGTTTTGATTGTGATGTCACTCACCCAGCGTAGTGCCCTTGCCCCCGTTCCCGCTGCTGCCCCTGTACCTTTACGCATACGCCTGGGTGAGTTTTGATTGTGATGTCACTCACTCAGCGTAATGCCCCTTGCCCTCGTCCCGCTGCTGTTCCCCAGCGTATTGCCTCTGTTTTTGGTTCTCACTTAGAATAGTATTTTTGGACTTTACATCTCCCCCTGTGTGTTTGTCACACGAAGATATTATTACTTTGTTCACTTTGTTATTTGGACTGTTCTGCACCTGCTCTGCTTTTTCCCTTTTGTGCATTAACTATCTCCTCTGTCCTGCAGAGCGGCCCAGATGATTTCCACCAGTCCTCCCAGTTCCTCCCTGTTTCCCAGCCCGCCTCCGCGGGCCTCAGTCCCCTCTGTTCCCTAGTTCTCCCCTTTCTAGTTCCACCTAGTTCCTGTTCCCTAGTTCTCCCCTTTTCTAGTTCCACCTAGTTCCTGTTCCTTAGTTCTCCCCTTCTAGTTCCACCTAGTTCCTGGTCCCAAGTTCTCCCCTTCTAGTTCCACCTAGTTCCTGTTCCCTAGTTCTCCCCTTTCTAGTTCCACCTAGTTCCTGGTCCCAAGTTCTCCCCTACTAGTTCCACCTAGTTCCTTGTCCCTAGTTCCCCTAGTCCCCGTTTCTCCTGTTCCCTAGCTCTCCTAGTCCCTAGTCCTCTCTCCCTAGTTCTCCTTGTCCCTGGTTTACCTAGTCTCTAGTTCCTCTGTCCCAAGGCGTTCCCTTAACCTTCCCTTAGGCGTTCCCTTACTTTCCCTTAGTGTTCCCTTTTCCTGCCCGCCTCTTAAAGGCACCTTTCCTTCCCCTCATATTATATTCCTGTATTTGTGATTCTCCCTTAAAGGGACAGTGCCCTTTTCCCTGTATTTCCCTGTTGTTCAATAAATATCTGTTTCTTGGCAAACCATCATACCTGTCTTGTGTTGTGCGATTGGGGTCGGTTACAAACCATAACAGTACGACCCCACCAAATCGACGACCCCAGCCAGCACAGACGGTGTATGTTGAGTTTGCCTTTTTTTTTCTTGTTCCCTCTTGTTCCCCTCTAGCTCCCCTGTTAGCCCTGTTAGCTTCCCTGTTAGCTTCCCTGTTAGCCCAGTTTAGCTTCCTTGTTAGTCCTGTTTAGCTCCCTTGTTAGCCTGTTACTCCCCTGTTTAGCCCAGTTTAGCTTCCCTGTTTAGCTTGTTAGTCTCCCCGGTTAGCTCCCCTGTTTGCTTCCCGTTTTGCCCTGTTTGACCCCCCTGTAGCTAGCCATGCCCTGGCGGCTAACCCAGTCCCTCAGCAGAGCCCCTGTCTGCTAGTCTTGCCCCGGCTGCTAGCACAGCCTCTATGTTTATGCAGCCCTTGCTGCTGGCATGGGCCCTGTAGCTAGCCATGCCCTGGCAGCTAACCCAGTTTCCCTCTGCATGGCCCCGGTCTGCTAGCTTGGCCCCGGCTGTTAGCACAGCCTCTATGTTAATGCAGCCTTGCAGCTGGCATAGGCCCTGTAGCTAGCCAGGCCCAAGCAGCTAACCCGGTCCCTCTGCATGGCCTCCACTTTTTTGTGTAGTTTCTCCCACTGCTAGGACTGCCCTTCAGCTAGCAAGGTCAGTATTCCCACAGCTAGGACTGTCCTTCCAGCTAGCTTGTTCTCTCATGCTGGTCCAGCCCTGTCTGCCAGCCTAGCTCCGGCAGCTAGCGCAGCCTCTATGTAGATGTAGCAGTACAGCTAGCATAGGCCCTGTAGCTATCAGTGCCTTGGCAGCTACCCTTTCCCTCTGCTAGCCTAGCTCGGCAGCTAGCGCAGCCTCTATGTTGATGTAGCAGTACAGCTAGCATAGGCCCTGTAGCTATCAGTGCCCTGGCAGCTACCCTTTCCCTCTGCTAGCCTGGCTCCGGCAGCTTGCGCAGCCTCTATGTTGATGTAGCAGTACAGCTAGCATAGGCCCTGTAGCTATCAGTGCCCTGGCAGCAACCTTCCCTCTGCTAGCCCTTTCCCGGTGCTACCATGGTTACCCCTTTGCTACCCTGCTTGCCCCTCAGTTCCTCTAGACCAGTTGCTCTAGACCAGTTCTCTAGACCCAGTTCCTCTAGACCAGTTCCTCTAGACCAGTTCTCTAGACCAGTTCTCTAAACCAGTTCTCTAGACCAGTTCTCTAGCCCAGTTCTCTAGACCAGTTCTCTAGACCAGTTCTCTAGACCAGTTCCTCTAGACTTGTTCTCTAGACCCAGTTCCTCTAGACCAGTTCCTCTAGACCAGTTCCCCCAGTTACCCCTCGGCGACCCTGTTTCTTTTGCTAGCCCCACTCTTGTGGTGGCTTCCCCTGCTGGCTTGGCCAGTACCTCTTGTTTTGCCCCCTGCCACTCTGTCTGTATTTGTTTTGGGTCGCCGGGTGGCTCCCGTTGGAGGGGGGGATACTGTGAGGTTTTGCCCGCTGCTCACTACCTTTTCTCTGTTTTCTTTAAGCCTATACTGTTTATTTCCCTTCTATACTGTTTATTTTCCCTTCTCACTCACTCTCTCTAGCCCCCACCCTCTCGTTCTTTACTCTCAGTGGCCACACCTGTTCGATTATCAATTACCTCTCGCACCTGTGGTGGCAGGCTAATTAGTTCCCCTGTGGGCTTTAAATACCAGGGCGCTTCCCCTCGTTTCGGCGTGGGGTCGTGTTGTATACTTGCCGAGTCATATTCTCTAAACATCTAGACTCTTTCGGGAGATCCTCTGTCTGCCTATGCTGTTCCATTCTCCGGCATCGAGATGTTTGCTCCAGCCTTCGCCAGCTGTCGCCGTTGCCTGTGGGGGAGACTGGTCTGCGCTCCCTGTACTTCCACGGGAGGCACCCCAGCGTTCCACTGCAGACCCCCGCGCAGCTGTTCGTCCTGACGCACATCCAGACCAGCGCAGACGCTCTCCAGTCCTCAGCGCGCAACGCGCATCTTCCAAGGACGCTCGAGCTTGGCACGCTCTCCAGACCAGCGCGCAACGCGCATCTTCCAAGAACCCTCGAGCTTGGCACGCTCTCCAGACCAGCGCGCAACGCGCATCTTCCAAGGACGCTCGAGCTTGGCACGCTCTCCAGACCAGCGCGCAACGCGCATCTTCCAAGAACCCTCGAGCTTGGCACGCTCTCCAGACCAGCGCGCAACGCGCATCTTCCAAGAACCCTCGAGCTTGGCACGCTCTCCAGACCAGCGCGCAACGCGCATCTTCTAGACCTTCGTGCTTGGCACACTCCTCCTCGCAGACGCACCCCGACGCGTCTCTCGGTTCCGGTGCGCACTCAAGCAGTGGCGCACCACTCTGTTCCTCGGCTCGGACTGCCGGCTCCCCGGTGGCGATACCCTCGCCACCGCCATCGCCACCGCCGCCTGTTCCAGCACCACTCTGTTCCTCGGCTCCGACAGTCGGCTACCCGGTGACGACACCTTCGCCACCGCCGCCTGTTCCAGCACCACTCTGTCCTCGGCTCGGACTGCCGGCTCCCCGGTGGCGATACCCTCGCCACCGCCATCGCCACCGCCGCCTGTTCCAGCACCACTCTGTCCTCGGCTCGGACAGCCAGCGCCCCGGTGGCGACGCTCTCGCCCCGCTGCCTGTTCCTGCACCACTCTGTCCTCGGCTCGGACAGCCGGCACCCCGCCGTTGCTGTCCCTGTACCTTTACGCATACGCCTGGGTGAGTTTTGATTGTGATGTCACTCACCCAGCGTAGTGCCCTTGCCCCCGTTCCCGCTGCTGCCCCTGTACCTTTACGCATACGCCTGGGTGAGTTTTGATTGTGATGTCACTCACTCAGCGTAATGCCCCTTGCCCTCGTCCCGCTGCTGTTCCCCAGCGTATTGCCTCTGTTTTTGGTTCTCACTTAGAATAGTATTTTTGGACTTTACATCTCCCCCTGTGTGTTTGTCACACGAAGATATTATTACTTTGTTCACTTTGTTATTTGGACTGTTCTGCACCTGCTCTGCTTTTTCCCTTTTGTGCATTAACTATCTCCTCTGTCCTGCAGAGCGGCCCAGATGATTTCCACCAGTCCTCCCAGTTCCTCCCTGTTTCCCAGCCCGCCTCCGCGGGCCTCAGTCCCCTCTGTTCCCTAGTTCTCCCCTTTCTAGTTCCACCTAGTTCCTGTTCCCTAGTTCTCCCCTTTTCTAGTTCCATCTAGTTCCTGTTCCCTAGTTCTCCCCTTCTAGTTCCACCTAGTTCCTGGTCCCAAGTTCTCCCCTTCTAGTTCCACCTAGTTCCTGTTCCCTAGTTCTCCCCTTTCTAGTTCCACCTAGTTCCTGGTCCCAAGTTCTCCCCTACTAGTTCCACCTAGTTCCTTGTCCCTAGTTCCCCTAGTCCCCGTTTCTCCTGTTCCCTAGCTCTCCTAGTCCCTAGTCCTCTCTCCCTAGTTCTCCTTGTCCCTGGTTTACCTAGTCTCTAGTTCCTCTGTCCCAAGGCGTTCCCTTAACCTTCCCTTAGGCGTTCCCTTACTTTCCCTTAGTGTTCCCTTTTCCTGCCCGCCTCTTAAAGGCACCTTTCCTTCCCCTCATATTATATTCCTGTATTTGTGATTCTCCCTTAAAGGGACAGTGCCCTTTTCCCTGTATTTCCCTGTTGTTCAATAAATATCTGTTTCTTGGCAAACCATCATACCTGTCTTGTGTTGTGCGATTGGGGTCGGTTACAAACCATAACAAATAGCTTTCTTTGAATGCAGTTTCTCTCCTGTGAAATACAAATGTTCAACAAAACCATCAACATTGACTCAGCTAGACCTCTTTCTTATATTATATTGAACATTTTTCACTCCATAGATTACTCTAGATTAATTTATTTTAATGCTTTAAATAATTTAAATTAATCTCCAAAGTTAACGCATTAATTTTGACAGCCCTAAAATAAATACAACTTTGTCTTTTACTATTATGCACTTTGCCACTAAGGAATCTACCTTGCCTATATTATGACCTACTAATATGTCTATATTACTAGCTACTATGCTAATATGCATTTACTACTATGCACTCAAGACTGTAGCACGGAAGTTCAACACTGTTTGACGAAGAATGTTACTGACCCTTAGCTGCCAGAGTTGTACAGAACTTGTAAGTCGCTTTGGATAAAAGCGTCCACTAAATGACTGCATCTAAATGTAAATGTTATACCAACCCAAAGTTTGAGCATAAATTGCCCACCTGTTGCAGCGTGTGGCGCAGTGTGCTGGGCCGTGGAACCCAATTTCAATGTTTACTAAAAAGAGAAATACTGTTACGGTGTGTTGAACCCAAGCGCAGGACAGGATGGAGAGACAGGAGGCAGGTGTTGATTCTCAAACAAAAGGCTGTTCGTTTATTGTATTGAGATCAACAGGCGTACACGCCGGTAACAACTAGGGTTGGGCACCGAGAACCGGTTCTAATAGGAACTGGTTCCTATCTTCCGGTTCTGGAACCAAAAGTAACATATTTTCATTTTGATTCTGAATTTCGATAAAAAAAAAAAAAAAAAAAAAAAATGTTTTTACTTTGTTAATTAATACCCTAGTTACAGTACAGCAACCAAATTAAACTGTATCAAGTCAACTGACAATGTGAATAGTATGAAAAAAAAAAAAAAACCTGCGAAATAAGCTGTGACCTGTTTTGACCTGAACTTCAAAGAATCGGAATCGAGAATTGTTTAGAACAGGAATCGAAATGGAGAATTGGAACCGGAATCGTTCAAATCCAAACGATGCCCAACCCTAGTAACGACGCACGAGAGACTACTCTCGTCTCTAACAACGGGGAGAGACAACACTGTCTCCAAAACACGTTATCGCGAAAACACATTAACTGCGCTATACATCAAAATGGGGAAAGCAGGTATAGACAGGTATTTACCACTGGGCAGGTGAGAGCAAAACCCCAAACGTTACAAAATACAATTATTAACATTTATTTTAACCTGAGACTCATTGGCCTTGGCTCATTTCCTGTGATGAACATAAAGAACACATTTTCATTCAGTGCACACTGTGCCCCCCCCCCCCCCCCCCCCCCTTCTCTACACATTTATATTACATACCCCAGGTCTACTGGATCTGAATTCTGAACGTGTGTAAATTGTAGGTGAAAACAAGTAAATATGGTAAAAACTTAACAACAAGTTTATTTGTTCTTTCACTGTCTGCCTCCACCCTGTTTCATTCATATTTATTAAAGATAAACTGGTCTCGGCCATTCCTTCATACCAGCGGCCATCAGGCTCCACAACAGTCGGCAGGGACTGCTGCCAGACATCCAACTACTAGGAACCTAAAAGGCAATATACCACCTTATGCATACCGCACCTTACATGAATACTGAGTACTTCATCAGAGCATATATTTAGCATTTAGCATTTGTATATCATATATTAGATTAGATTTAGATTATTCGATTATTCGATTATATATTGCATATATTTAGCATTTTAGCATTTAGTTATTTTTTTGGATTATATATTAGATTAGATTTTGATGATTAGATTATATATTAACTATATTTATTGTAGGGCAAATGTAACTGAGAGGGCATACATACCCTCATCTCGCACCTTGTTGCCCATATGCACATGTCCAGTTAATTATATTGTATATTGTTTACACTGCCTTTTTATTCAAATTTTACGTCTCCATACTGTACTATAATTCTGTGACCTGTACCTGTATGTCTTCTACTACCTGTACCTCCCCCTCCCCCATGCTGCTATGATGCCTGAAAGGGGATAAATAAAGGAATATCTTATCTTATTCATGTCTTCATTATAATTCATTCTTTTTTATTTATTATTATCATCATTCATTTGTTTTTAATTGATAAAATTCACATTTTATCCCAAAAAACGTACATAATAGCACTTTTATTGATCAAAATGTGATCTAGCAGAGGTAAATGGCAAATATTAACCATGCTGTCTAGATCACTTGTAAATGAGATGTACATTAACATCTGTATTACGTAAGTATTTTGAATTGCTACGGCTTTATTGTTTTAAAATCGCTGGGTCCACCAGATGAGGTGAATAACAAACCACACAAGGGTTAATCTCCCAACATGAACTGTGTCCATTCCAGCTGACAAAAGTGGTTTGTGAAACACACTAACGGTATTGATTAAACAGGATGTAAGCCGCTGTGCCCTCACAGTCTGAGAGAGAGAGAGAGAGAAAGAAGAAGAAAAAAAGAAGAAGACGGCGAAGCACTTCATGAACGAATCGTTCACCTCCTGCTTGATATGTATCGCCGTTGTTGCATCAGACAGGAGAGACGGCGAAAGGGAGGATTGGGGCATTTTCTTTTTTACACGTTCCTGAAGCAAACGGAAAAAGCAGCGAGTAAGTGGTTTAGCAATCAGGGGGCGAGCCTAATGGACCCTGATCTGCCAGACTATGCCGAGAGAGCCCACGTGCACCTGTGTGCGTGTGCGTGTGTGTGTGTGTGTGTGCGTGTGTGCATGTGTGTGTTGCTCTAAATCTGACATACGTCAGGAAGCCAATTTCAGATAAAAGTGGGGGTGTGTTGCATGTTGTCAGCGCTAACGGTTTGATATCACACACGCGCGCCCGTTGCAAGAGGAGGCATCTTAAAAGAGATGCGTTCAGGTTATACCCAGTGGCATTATCTCTGAGAGCGGGGGGAAGAGCAAAGTGCTTTTTATGTGATAGCAAGTTTCCCACGACAAAATAATGTCATATAATGACCGAAGAATGATTGCTTTTTTCTTCTTCCCAAGCCATTATTACCCTTTTTCCACTACAAATCATATCCCCAATGGAAAACGGTGTCAATAAAATATATATTATATACTATTATACATATCTTATCTCATAAGATAAAGTTTTCAGTCTGTTCATCTCACTTCAATACGTTATTTGCAGCCAAAAGAACAACAATACGATATATCGCCATGCAAGATATTGCGATACTATGCTGCATCTACCCTCCACCCCCCCCCCCCCCCCCCATCCCTAATCTCAAGCCCATCAGATATCTCCCAGACTAATTTGGCTCCCAGTGTATTCCTAATGGCACTGACACTGCCTCCTTGAGAGGCTTAATGTGATTTCTATAATCAATAACACTCAAACAAATGAAAAGAAGGGGGAAAAAAAAGAGAACGAAAATCTCATTCATCATTAATTTGGAAAGAAAGTGAACTACGCTGTACTCCAGTCGTGTGGGAATGAGACTGCAGACTTCAGCAGAGCACACGGACCTGTCCTTAACAGACTCGGTGCTCTGCTTAACAGACTCGGTGCTCTGCTTAACAGACTCGGTGCTCTGCTTAACAGACTTGGTGCTCTGCTTAACACACTTGGTGCTCTGCTTAACAGACTCGGTGCTCTGCTTAACAGACTCGGTGCTCTGCTTAACACACTCGGTGCTCTGCTTAACAGACTTGGTGCTCTGCTTAACACACTTGGTGCTCTGCTTAACAGACTTGGTGCTCTGCTTAACAGACTCGGTGCTCTGCTTAACAGACTTGGTGCTCTGCTTAACAGACTTGGTGCTCTGCTTAACACACTTGGTGCTCTGCTTAACAGACTCGGTGCTCTGCTTAACACACTTGGTGCTCTGCTTAACAGACTTGGTGCTCTGCTTAACAGACTTGGTGCTCTGCTTAACACACTTGGTGCTCTGCTTAACAGACTTGGTGCTCTGCTTAACAGACTTGGTGCTCTGCTTAACACACTTGGTGCTCTGCGTACGCTTTGGACAGATCTACATGGATTTTCCGATGTTACTGTTGGTGTTGATATATTGTAATGTAGGTAGTATTAAAATCAAATTATATGAACGGTTCACAATAGCAGTAGCTAGTAGTAGTAACAGTAGTAGTAGTAGTAGTAGTAGTAGTAGTAGTAGTAGTAGTAGTAGTAGTAGTAGTAGTAGTAGTAGTAGTAGTAGTAGTAGTAGTAGTAGTAGTAGTAGTAGTAGTAGTAGTAGTAGTAGTAGTAGTAGTTAGTAGTAGTAGTAGTAGTAGTAGTAGTAGTAGTAGTAGTAGTGAGAGCTGTGTTTGTATCAGGGTGGGTGTATTAGTCTAGTGCTGAGAACTGTGTTTGTATCAAGGTGGGTGTCTTAGTCTAGTGGTGAGAGCTGTGTTTGTATCAGGGTGGGTGTCTTAGTATAGTGGTGAGAACTGTGTTTGTATCAGGGTGGGTGGGTTAGTCTAGTGGTGAGAGCTGTGTTTGTATCATGGTGGGTACCTTAGTCTAGTGGTGAGAGCTGTGTTTGTATCAGGGTGGGTGTCTTAGTCTAGTGGTCAGGGCTGTGTTTGTATCAGGGTGGGTGGGTATCTTAGTCTAGTGGTGAGAGCTGTGTTTGTATCAGGTTGGTTGTCTTAGTCTAGTGGTGAGAGCTGTGTTTGAATCAAGGTGGGTGTCTTAGTCTAGTGGTGAGAGCTGTGTTTGTATCAGGGTGGGTGTCTTAGTCTAGTGTTGAGAGCTGTGTTTGAATCAAGGTGGGTGTCTTAGTCTAGTGTTGAGAGCTGTGTTTGAATCAAGGTGGGTGTCTTAGTCTAGTGGTGAGAGCTGTGTTTGAATCAAGGTGGGTGTCTTAGTCTAGTGGTGAGAGCTGTGTTTGAATCAAGGTGGGTGTCTTAGGCCCTGTTTAGACGGAAACGCTAGCAGGTGAATCCGCAAAAATATTTTTTCGGATGTGCCTTTCGTTTATACGGAAACAGCGTTTTTACGGGGTGAAACCGCAAAAAAGTGAGACTACCTTCCAGGGTGGAATTCCTAGAAACGATAAACCTTTGCGCTCTCATCTAAACTGTCAAACCGCATAAAACGATGACGAAAGGGTTGTCATGGCTCTCGTCGTGCGTACTGCTTACATCACAGGCATGCGCCAGTAGCCTAGAAGCGTAAACAAAGGATGTCTGATTCTATCCATGGCGATCACCTGAAGGCTACATTGGCAGTACTTTTAAATACACAAGAATCTGTCCCGCGGCGTGACTGGACCCACTGTCTGTGAGCGACTCTGCTTTGGTCCAATCACATTCCCCACCCACAGTCTGCGAATCAGAGGCAGAGTAGGGCGGGTCTTCACAGCACGTCATGTGACATATGCGCCAATCGTGTGACAGCGGGGCTCAGTCGTCTCGAGTTGTTACAGCCTCGTCTGCACGGAGAATTCCACCCCAAAACGCTAGTCTAAACGCAAAATTAAAAGTGAGACCGTAAGACGACTTTTGCGGTTTCTGTTCAGACTCTCTCCGTCTAAACGTAGCCTTAGTCTAGTGGTGAGAGCTGTGTTTTTGTATCAGGGTGGGTGTCTTAGTCTAGTGGTGAGAGCTGTGTTTGAATCAAGGTGGGTGTCTTAGTCTAGGTGGTGACAGCTGTGTTTGTATCAGGGTGGGTGGGTGTCTTAGTCTAGTGGTGAGAGCTGTGTTGTATCAGGGTGGGTGTCTTAGTCTAGTGGTGAGAGCTGTGTTTGTATCAGGGTGGGTGGGTGTCTTAGTCTAGTGGTGAGAGCTGTGTTTGTATCAGGGTGGGTGGGTGTCTTAGTCTAGTGATGAGAGCTGTGTTTGTATCATGGTGGGTGTCTTAGTCTAGTGATGAGAGCTGTGTTTGTATCATGGTGGGTGTCTTAGTCTAGTGATGAGAGCTGTGTTTGTATCATGGTGGGTGTCTTAGTCTAGTGATGAGAGCTGTGTTTGTATCATGGTGGGTGTCTTAGTCTAGTGATGAGAGCTGTGTTTGTATCATGGTGGGTGTCTTAGTTTAGTGGTGAGAGCTGTGTTTGTATCAGGGTGGGTGTCTTAGTCTAGTGGTGAGAGCTGTGTTTGTATCAGGGTGGGTGTCTTAGTCTAGTGGTGAGAGCTGTGTTTGTATCATGATGGGTGTCTTAGTCTAGTGATGAGAGCTGTGTTTGTATCAGGGTGGGTGTCTTAGTCTAGTGGTGAGAGCTGTGTTTGAATCAAGGTGGGTGTCTTAGTCTAGTGGTGAGAGCTGTGTTTGTATCAGGGTGGGTGTCTTAGTCTAGTGTTGAGAATTGTGTTTGTATCAGGGTGGGTGTCTTAGTCTAGTGGTGAGAGCTGTGTTTGAATCAAGGTGGGTGTCTTAGTCTAGTGGTGAGAGCTGTGCTTGTATCAGGGTGGGTGTCTTAGTCTAGTGGTGAGAGCTGTGTTTGTATCAGGGTGGGTGGGTGTGTTAGTCTAGTGGTGAGAGCTGTGTTTGTATCAGGGTGGGTGTCTTAGTCTAGTGGTGAGAGCTGTGTTTGTATCAGGGCGGGTGTCTTAGTCTAGTGGTGAGAGCTGTGTTTGTATCAGGGTGGGTGGGTGTCTTAGTCTAGTGGTGAGAGCTGTGTTTGTATCATGGTGGTTGTCTTAGTCTAGTGGTGAGAGCTGTGTTTGTATCATGGTGGGTGTCTTAGTCTAGTGGTGAGAGCTGTGTTTGTATCATGGTGGGTGTCTTAGTCTAGTGGTGAGAGCTGTGTTTGTATCATGGTGGGTGTCTTAGTCTAGTGGTGAGAGCTGTGTTTGTATCATGGTGGGTGGGTGTCTTAGTCTAGTGGTGAGAGCTGTGTTTGTATCAGGGTGGGTGTCTTAGTCTAGTGATGACAGCTGTGTTAGTATCAGGGTGGGTGTCTTAGTCTAGTGGTGAGAGCTGTGTTTGTATCAGGGTGGGTGTCTTAGTCTAGTGATGACAGCTGTGTTAGTATCAGGGTGGGTGTCTTAGTCTAGTGGTGAGAACACTGACCTGTGACCACAGTCATTGTTACTTCGACTCCCGATCGAGTTTGTTTTGGACACAGATACAAAATGTAAATATTACTTATACAATAAGTAAATATATTACTTATGGCTATAACATAGCATACATTATGTACGTTTTTCTTGTGGTCGAGTAGTACTTTGTTTACATTTTCTGATAAGGAATGTGTTGCAAAAACCATCATGCTTCACTCCTCTAATTCCCCATCTATGGCTCGAGGTCACTTCCTGTTCCCCCTATGGCCCGGGCACAGTCACTTCCTGTTCCCCCTATGGCCCGGACGCAGTCACTTCCTGTTCCCCCGTGGCCCGGGGCGCAGTCACTTCCTGTTCCCCCTATGGCCCGGACGCAGTCACTTCCTGTTCCCCCTATGGCCCGGGGCGCAGTCACTTCCTGTTCCCCTGTGGCCCGGGGCGCAGTCACTTCCTGTTCCCCCTATGGCCCGGGCGCAGTCACTTCCTGTTCCCCCTATGGCCCGGGCGCAGTCACTTCCTGTTCCCCCTATGGCCCGGACGCAGTCACTTCCTGTTCCCCCTATGGCCCGGGCGCAGTCACTTCCTGTTCCCCATATGGCCCGGGCGCAGTCACTTCCTGTTCCCCCTATGGCCCGGACGCAGTCACTTCCTGTTCCCCCTATGGCCCGGGCGCAGTCACTTCCTGTTCCCCCTATGGCCCGGGCGCAGTCACTTCCTGTTCCCCCGTGGGCCGGGCGCAGTCACTTCCTGTTCCCCCTATGGCCCGGGCGCAGTCACTTCCTGTTCCCCCGTGGGCTGGGCGCAGTGCAGAGTTTGGTCCTAATCGCTTCGCACTGCATTTCTATTTGCCTCATTTGTTCCAAAGAAAAGCACATCCATCATGATACGTCTCACCACCACTGCTAATAATTCCCTTTGTGTTTAGACCCGGCAGACCCCGCCTCTTCCCGATATGCCCCGCCCCCTGTATCTTGCCAAGCCTTTTCTGGCACTGTTTGCATGGCCTGCATGAATTAGTGGTCCGGACTGGAAACAGATGGCAATTAATGTTACAGAAGGTTCTAAGATGTCCGAACAACAATGGCGACTGGGTGGTGCAGCGGACTAAGCGCTCGTCACGAACGCGTGAGACACCGGTATCGAATCCGGCTGTCAGCGTTGCCTCCGGCTTGGGCCGGCCGTCATACTGGCTCAATTGGCAGAGTCAGCGACTCTTACAGGTCGGTCAGGGCGCCTGCACAGCGAGGGAGGGAATTGGGGGAAGGTAGTGTGAGCCTCCCACACGTTACACTTCACCAATGAGAGTCCTCGCTGCCAGGTGAAAAGATGCTGCTGGCTGTCTCCTATGTATCGGAGGAAGCATGTGATAGACTTCAGGGCTTCCTATAGACCGGCAAGTAGGGGGCAAATGCGAGCAACGATCAAGACAAGGGAGGGGGGAATTGGCACAACTAAATTGGGATGGGAGGAAAATGGAAAAAGAAGGAGAAAAAGTGGATACAAAAAAAAAGATGTCCGAACAACAATTCATGAGTTCGTTCATCAATCGAGTGATCGGTTCTATCTCAAACCTACCGAAGTCGGCCCATGTCACCCCACTTCTTAGGGACCTGCACTGGCTCCCCATTGCTGCACGTATCCGCTTCAAGGCCCTCGACCTAGCATACCGTGCAGCAATGGGAACCGCTCCCGCCTACCTCCGGTCAATGGTCTCTAACTACACACCCTCAAGACCCCTACGCTCTGCATCTTCTGGCCGCCTCAGACCTACTCCTATCCAAGCTCCCGGAGGGTCATCAAAGAGAAGCCGCCTATTCTCAGTCCTTGCCCCACAATGGTGGAATGAACTACCCATCCCAGTTAGGACAGCCGAAACCCGTCCAATCTTTCGCCGTCGACTAAAGACTCACTTCTTCAACCATTATCTGAAATGATTAAAAAAAAGAAAAAGAAAAAAAATCGAACCCTGACTAACCGTACTGTCATGCACTTGTCCTAATAAACTAACCTACACTGTACTGTAACACGCAACACTTGATGAACATTGTTACTCAGCTGATAGAGTTGTGCCCTTCTTGCTGTCTTGTCGTACAGAACTTGTAAGTCGCTTTGGATAAAAGCGTCAGCTAAATGACTAAATGTAAATGTAATGTAATGTAAATAAAGAATACATTCAAATAGAACAGGCAGGGGGTGTGGGGGGGGGGGGGGGGGGGGGGGTTGGCAGGGATCAGTGGTTGTTTTTACAAAAATTTAAATGGGGGAGGAGATCTTCGTGTAATGGGAGTGTAGGAAAATAGTTTAGCATTTTAATTCGGCGTCCCTCTCATCGTCTGTGTCTTGGCAGCGCCAGGAGGACCACACCTGAGTCACTGCTCCGCGCGGAGCTCCATGGTCTGTGGCTCATCGCACAGGGCTGCCAAGTCCACGTCCGCGATACCGAGCTGGCCGGAAGTGGAGTAAAAAGTACAATATTTATGTGTTCCCTAAAATGAAAACACATAAAGTACAAGTAGTTTGACAATGTACTTAAGTACAGTACTTGAGGGGGAAAAAAATAAATACTTTCCACCACTGCTTGTGGTTTGATTGATTGATTGAAAACTTTATTAACAGATTGCAGATTGGGGTACAATACAGTACAAGCTCAATACGTAACAATTGTTAAGGGGATGCAGACCAGAGAAAGACGTTTGTCTTGTTTACATCAGGGTCCCCCATTTCACCCCATGGTGACCTGTTATCCGTCCGGTCCTGGCGTGGTGGATGTATGGGGTTTAACCCATAGAGGACGGGGAGCTCATTGGTGCCATTCGGCGCCTCCTAAGGTGCTGCCATCAACTGGACGAATTAGATTGAATCACAGGCCAACCGCTGGTATCAGTTTGACCTTCATGGCGGTGAGTCTGTGCGCCGCTAAACGATGGAAAACGGCCTTCCGTTCGCCACACTCTCTCCTCCGTCGTCGTGGTGATCTGTATCTCGTCGCGGTTCACAGCTGTGAGCGAACGAAGGATGGAAATTGAGCATTTTCTCCATCGTTGTGTTGTGTGTGTTGTGTGTGTGTGTGTTTTTTACCCATCGCACCTGTGTTTTTTACCCATCGAGTATTTAAGGAGGAGGACGATACATCCCATAATAGTAAGGTGAAATGCTCCCATGCCCACGCCTACACCTGCTGTATTCACTGTTGTTGTTCACATTGTAATGTAAATTGTAATATTATACTCAGACTCCTCTGTCCTCCATTCTTCAGTACAGAAGCTATTTTTAATATAAGCTTCCAGCAGGAATGGAGAGACAGTTTGGCCTACTGGGTGGTGATTATATTTTATGCCCCCCCCCCCCCCCCCCCCCCCCCTCATTTACAGCGGATTAAAAGTGGAATCCTGTCTTCTAAAGTATATAAGCTGTATTGTAGGCATCATGCTCATTCTGCGAATGCCTGGTTGACAGCCTCTGCTCAGCGTGTGTGGGTCTCTCTCTCTCTCTCCCC
The DNA here is from genome assembly GCF_963971535.1 of Notolepis coatsorum. Lineage (NCBI taxonomy): Eukaryota > Metazoa > Chordata > Actinopteri > Aulopiformes > Paralepididae > Notolepis > Notolepis coatsorum. The sequence goes on along the minus strand of NW_028169663.1, from coordinate 24,369 downwards.
TCTCTCTCTCTCTCTCTCTCTCTCTCTCTCTCTCTCTCTCTCTCTCTCTCCCCCTCTCTCTCTCTCCCCTCTCTCTCCCTCTCGCTCTCTCTCTCAGCAGAGACAGCAGCAGGTCAGAGAGACAGCAGCAGGTCAGTAAGGCAGCAGTTCAGAGAGACAGTTCAGAGTGAGGCAGCTGCAATATATATATATATATTCAAAACAAACAAATTCATACAATTTCCACACAAGCACAATTTCAACAAATAAAATTAGGGATGTCCGATATTATCGGCCGGACCGATATTATCGGCCGATATCGGCAGTAAAATGTGATATCGGAAAATATCGGTATCGGTTTAAAAAAAGAAAAAAACAATAACAATATTTGTTATATATATCCAGTGAAATTATTAGTTACCTGAAATTATTCAGTTTTTTGGGGGGGGGGGGGGACCCTGCATATATCGGTATCGGTTGATATCGGTTGATATCGGTATCAGAAATTAAGAGTTGGACAATATCGGAATATCGGTATCGGTAAAAAAGCCAATATCGAGCATCCCTAAATAAAATATATTTATTGAATAGAAGCACAATAGTCCGATGGGCAAAACACATATCAGGCTCTCGTACAAAAAGGGAATGTTCAATACTCAGGGTTTGTCTTCTGGTCCAGGGTCAGTTTCACAAGGGGGTTTTCTCAGCCAGTCCAGGGTCCAGTAACACGAACACCTTCTCGCTTTCGCCTCTTCTTACAACTACCTCTCACCTCACACAACTCCGTATATATCACTCTCTCTCTCTGCACTCTGCTCCTTCCTCACCTCCACTCAACATTACTCTGTCTTTCCTGGGGTTTTATGTGATATGTGTCTGGTGTGTGGGATGTGGGTGATCACGTGGTGCACAGGTGTGTTCCATCAGTCCTAATCAGCTCCCTAATTAACTCTCCTCTGCCCGTGGCAGTAAGTATCTCCCTTCCTCCACGTAGCCATGGAACGGGGGATGATATCTGCCACACTATGTACAATAATGCGGTATATACTGTATATATATTCTTACCATATATATACACAAATATCTGTAGATTCTATATCTATATCTGTACATATCCCTTACCTACACTTACTAGTTACACTGCTGACCAGTATCACTTACTACCACCGTGTCTTTATACCTGTATATAACTGTACATATTAATACTACAACTCTGTACATACATCTGATTAGCACTATTACTCAGCAGTACTCATTTATATATTTTAGTTGTACATTGTGTATATTACTATTGCACTCTGGTTGGACGGCAAACTTTTCAAAATAAATTTGAATCCAATCTAATCTAATCTAATCTAATCTAATATAATCGAATTTGAGCGGATTAATTATTGGGAGGATGACGTGGCGTCCTTCCCCTCGCTATTCAGTCAGTTAGCCCGATGAAAGATGGATGAGGCCGCGGTCGCGACGGGGCAGAGAGCTCGCTCGCTGTCTGTTCTGTGTTGGCAAGTTGGTGTTTTTTTCCAACTGCGATTCAGGCGCCGTGCCTGACGAAAGCGGTTAACCTTTGACCCCCAGCCGCACACACCGTCCAATCATAATGCACCGCTCGTCCGTCCCCCGTGGTTATAACTCATATATCAGTTCAACATGCGTGGACACATGTTCACACACACACGAACACACACACACACACACACACACACACACACACACACACACACACACACACACACACACACACACACACACACACACACACACACACACACACACACACACACACACACACACACACACACACACACACACACACACACACACACACACACACACACACACACACACACACACACACACACACACACACACACACACACACACACACACACACACACACACACACACACACACACACACACACACACACTAACTAACTAACATACCCATTATTAATACACACACATTGTGCACTCTCACAAACACAAGCGTGAACATAAACAGCCCACTGTGTGGACGTGCACCCATCTGCTCGGGCGTGTACAGGGATGTGTCTGTGTGACAGCGGTGCAGAGATATTCAGCAACTTACAAGATCCACAGCATGACAAACACATGGCACACTCTGTCAGGAGGACGAGTCACATCCAATGCACAGGGAACCACGGCAACCAATCACAGGGGGCGACACGGCAACCAATCACAGGAGCGGCGCGGCAAGTTCGGCAACCAACAAACAGACAGACAGCAGACGATCGAGGAAATGTGATCACACCATTATGAGTGTAGCTCTCTTCGCGACAACACAGACACAGGTCGGTTCTTTATCAACGGGGCGTTATACTGTAGGCTACCTCGTTTGAAACTAATTTAATACAATGGCGCTTCACTGTCAAAGATGAACAAATTTAAAAATATATATATAATTGATATTCTCCTTTGGTTCATTACAATTTATTCAAGCCTAGTAACAGACACAATATTTCTGACACTGGGAATACATTCCCTGATATCCATAGATGTCCCTAGATACCAAGAACATGCAAATGGACCTTGTAGAAGTGGAGCAATCTTCCATTTACTTAGGTATGTATTTTAGGCAGATTTTCTGAAAATATAGTTTAAGAGGTGAATACCCTGGCTAGGTTTGTCTAGCCTCCAGAAAGTATTCCCCAGTATTCACCATGTTCATTGTATATGCATGTGAGATTCATTGCCCTCATGGAGATGGTCAATGTGAGACCTAGAGTATCCACAATACCAAGATGTCATTGATTGAAATTCCTTTCTAAAGAGTGAGCCTGGTCTTAACTATTCTGGTTAAAGCCATTTCTAAATCTTTGTACCTCTCTAGACTCTGACCAAATCACATCAAATCAAATCAAATGTATTTGTAAGGCCCGACAACACACGTTAATGTCCCCATGGGCCAACAATAAGTCAAGAACAAAACAAGAACACCAAAAGGTCCAACACATTTCAAATAAATGCAAAATAAATGAATGAATGCAAACACTCCCAGACATACCCCACGCGAAGGTAAGGGAAAAACTCACTAAAACCTAGCAATAGGAAAAAATTCACCACAGGCAGTGTGGAGGAGAGAAACCTTAGAAGGGCCATTCAAGGGTGGATCTCCCTTCTTAGATGTCGGTGATAGTAGTGTTGCAGACGGACAGTTGGTAAGCATGCACTCATGTGTGTAGTGAAACACAGATGAGTGCATGCAATAGCAACTGAACATTTAGAAAAATGTAAGATAGAGCTGATAGCGATAGCAACTGAACATTTTGAAAGATTAAAGATTTGGTTTGGGGGGCCAACAATTGACATCTCAGTTGTATCTGCATTAAGGAGTAGACAGTTTTGCGACATCCACTTTTTGACGGCAAGCAGGCAGGCCTCAAGATTTAGTAATTGGGAGGAATCATTTGGCTTAATAGGTATATATAATTGGCTGTCATCAGCGTAAAAATGAAAGTTCATGCCAAATTTGCGTATGATATTGCCGAGGGGTAGCATGTAAATAGAAAAGGGCCCAGGACAGAGCCTTGTGGGACACCACATTGCACTGGGAGGGTCTCAGATGTAAAATCATTATAGACCATGCAGTGTGTTCTATCAGTTAAATACAATTTAAACCAAGCAAGTGCGTGACCCCGAATGCCAACATGATTCTCAAGCCGACCTAGAAGAATCGAATGATCGATAGTGTCAAAAGCTGCACTGAGATCAAGCAATAGGAGCACAGAAGTTAGGTTTGAGTCAAGAGAGAGCAGTAAGTCATTTGTGACTTTGGTAACCGCCGTTTCGGTGGAGTGTAAGGCTCTAAAGCCAGATTGAAAAGATTCATTAAGATTATTGTTTGATAAATGGTCAGTAAGTTGCGTTGCGACAATCCGTTCTAACACTTTGGATAGGAACAGAAGATTGGAGATGGGTCTGTAATTTTTCAAGATTAGAGGGTCGAGGTTCGGTTTTTTAAGTAGTGGTTTAATGACGGCTGATTTAAAGGCCAGGGGCACCACACCAGTAGACAAGGAGGTGTTGAAGATATTGAGTAGGGCAGGGCCTAGAGTTGGGAAAAGTTTTTTTATGAGAGTTGCTGGAAGAGGGTCAAACAGACAGGTTGAGGGTTTAGCCGCGCCAACCAATTTAGAGAGGGCACTAAGTGAGACGTTTTCTAGGCAGCATAGCGAATGGCTGGATTAAAAATTATCTGTACCTCTCTAGTCTCTAGTCTCTGACCACAGCTGTTATATCTGTACCTCTCTAGTCTCTGACCACAGCTGTTATCTCTGTACCTCTCTAGTCTCTAGTCTCTGACCACAGCTGTTATCTCTGTCCCTCTCTAGTCTCTAGTCTCTGACCACAGCTGGTATCTCTGTACCTCTCTAGTCTCTAGTCTCTGACCACAGCTGTTATCTCTGTACCTCTCTAGTCTCTAGTCTCTGACCACAGCTGTTATCTCTGTCCCTCTCTAGTCTCTAGTCTCTGACCACAGCTGTTATCTCTGTACCTCTCTAGTCTCTAGTCTCTGACCACAGCTGTTATCTCTGTACCTCTCTAGTCTCTAGTCTCTAGTCTCTGACCACAGCTGTTATCTCTGTACCTCTCTAGTCTCTAGTCTCTGACCACAGCTGTTATCTCTGTACCTCCCTAGTCTCTAGTCTCTAGTCTCTGACCACAGCTGTTATCTCTCTAGTCTCTAGTCTCTGACCACAGCTGTTATCTCTGTACCTCTCTAGACTCTGACCACAGCTGTTATCTCTGAAATACAACTCTTATACTGCCCTCTCCTCCATAAACATCCTCCCGCCTCCAGGTCACACATCCCTTGCCTTCTCCTCAGTGGTTTCTCAACCCACTATATAGATGTGGAATAGAGTACCCTAATAAAATGTGGCTCAAGATTCTATAATTCTATGGTGACTTTTGCTACACCTCAAGCCAGCCTCCTCCTGGCTATGACTATGCTGCTGCTCTTGGCAAGTCTCCAATTTGGATTTTTCTAACTGAAACAGGTGGCTATTTCAAAAGATTCTGTCAGACACATTTTCCACTCGTGATAATCCGTTCATATTAAGGCTGTCAAAGTTAACGCGATATTAACGCGTTAACTCCGGATTCTATTAATGCCACTATTTTTTTTAACTCAAGATTAACAAAAAAAAACACTCAGGTGTATTATTGATGCTCTCATTGATACTATGTTTGTTTCTGAAGTGTGTGTGTGTGTGTGTGTGTGTGTGTGTGTGTGTGTGTGTGTGTGTGTGTGTGTGTGTGTGTGTGTGTGTGTGTGTGTGTGTGTGTGTGTGTGTGTGTGTGTGTGTGTGTGTGTGTGTGTGTGTGTGTGTGTGTGTGTGTGTGTGTGTGTGTGTGTGTGATATAGAGAGAGAGGGGGGTGAGAGAGATGAGGAAGGGGCAAGAGAGAAAGAGAGTTGGGAGAGTGTGTGTGTGAGGGAGAGGGGGGGGTGTGTGATTAATCAGCCCTTGTGTGTGTGAATGTAACAAGTTCCTAACGTTTTCTTACTCCTATTATTTCATGCACACTTTATTCATTGTTTTAAATTATTATTTTCTGTTATTTGTGCATCACTCTGTTTTGAATTTGATGCAAATTTGCAATGCATGAGGGTCATCCTTTTGTGTTAAACGGCTGCATAAAGCAAGCATTTGTTGACTCGCATGTTGATAAGAGTATTAAAACTTGGAACTTGAAAAAGATCCGTATAAGGTAAAAAAAATAAAAAAAATAAAAATGCGATTAATTTGCAATTAATCGCGAGTTAACTATGGACAATCATGCGATTAATCGAGTTAAATATTTTAATCGTTTGACAGCACTAGTTCAAATGTAATTTCCCATTACTTACGTACAGCCACTGACCTGTGATGTCCTGACGCCCCTCTGCCTCCCCTCTCCCCTCGGAACCAGCCACTGGTCAAGCTGGGCTCGCACTCTCTCTCTGCACACAAATCAAATCAAATCAAATCAAATGTATTTGTGAAGCCCGAAATCACAAGGTAATGTCCCCATGGTGTTTCCATGATGCCAGTTACCGAGGTGGGGTATCTCCTGAGCCTTTCTGTGTGGAGTTTGCATGTTCTCCCCGTGCTCGCAAGGGTCCCCCCCCCCCCCCCCCCCCGATAAGAGATACCCAATGGAAAAACATGCACAACAACAGACCGCTAACGCTGTGGCGTCCAGGATGCTCAACGAACAATAATAACACTATGTAACAACCATCAAATGCACTCACAGCACACACATCCACACGCACACACTCACTTTAAACATACAACTCACTGCAGCACCCACTTTAACCACTTTAGTACACCTAAGCACACTTTATATTTATCGGTAAAGAATTTGCACTACAACCCATACCTCATTACACCTTACTGTAAATTATATTGTACCTAAATTGTACCTCATCCCACTTCTGCTTTGCACTGTATAGTATATTGTATGGTAACTCAGTTACTTCTACTCTACATATAGCATTGTATATATGTATATACTGAAAATGTTTGTCTACGTACTTGACTTCTATTTTATACTGCTATACTTATTTTATTATCTATTTTTGCCTAGCACAGTCTCTGGAGCGAAACAGAAAGAAGCATTTTGTATAAAAGTATTCTGTACTTCTGTATGACAATTAATAAAGAAACTTGAACTTGACGAAGACGGACAGGAGCACTTGGATTGGTCCCCGGGGCACGGCTCACGTTGACGCCCTATCTGCTCCCGGCTGCCCATGGGGGGAAGGACGACGGGATGGGTCAAGTGCAGAGACTCAATCGCATTAGGCAACACAAGAAAAATTGCATGTGTGTGTTCCTGTGTGTGTGTGCCGCCCATCGCATGTGTGTGTCGTTTGCATGCCAAATAAAGACTTCCTAAGTCCTGCATTATTATTATCAATTACTTGATCATCGCAGTGTCACACTGAGTCAGTGGGAAGCTAACGTGAAGCTAAACGGCAAAAATATTATTCTACAAACGCAGGCATGAAGGAGACATTCAGAGGTGAGTTGCGGTATGAGTCCAATCCATTATGACCAACGTCAGAAGGATCCGCCCCTTCCTGACAAAAAAAGCCATCCAACTACTCGTCCAATCAACAGTCATCTCCCGCCTCGACTACTGCAACGCACTGCTCGCTGGCCTCCCGGCCACTGCCACCAAGCCTCTTCAACTCATTCAGAACGCAGCGGCCTGCCTGATCTCAATCCTACCGAAGTCGGCCCATGTCACCCCACTTCTCCACATCGCTGCACGAATCCACTTCACGGCCCTCGACCTGGCATACCGTGCGGCAAAGGGAACCGCTCCCGCCTAGTTAGGACAGCCGAAACCCGTCCAATCTTTCGCCGTCGACTAAAGACGCACTTCTTCAACCATTATCTGAAAAAAAAAAAAAAAAAAAAAAATATATATATATATATATATATAACCTTAACTAACCTTACTGTCATGCACTTGTCCTAATATACTAACCTACACTGTAGCACTCAACACTTTGATGAACATTGTTACTCAGCTGATAGAGTTGTGCCCTTCCTGATGACTTGTCGTACAGAACTTGTAAGTCGCTTTGGATAAAAGCGTTCAGCTACATGACTAAATGTAAATGTAAATGTAAATGTAAATGAAGTGTATATTAGAAATGTATGTTGGAAGTATATTGGACATTTATATGAGAAGTATATTAGAAATGTATATTAGAAGTATATTAGAAGTATATTAGAAATGTATATTAGCAATGTATATCAGAAGTATATTAGAAATGTGTTACGACCCTGGCTCATGGGTACGCAACCTATGTGTAATCAACACCAAAACCCTGTGCTCTAACTCAAAAATGCTACTAAACCAAGGAACTACTAATATAACTATAAACTAATGTACTGGTAACCCAACGGACAAGGACTGTAAGAACCTGACAGCTCTCTCTCTAGGCACAGACAGTGCATGTGTGTTACTGGGTCTGCCTTTGAAGCTCCCCAGCAGGTAACCAATCAGCACTAATTGGCTAATTGGCAGCCCTCACCTGCATGCCCTGGTGACACAGGAGTGACCAGGCCTCTAGTACATAACACCTCCCCCACCAAACTGGTTGCCCAAGAGGCAACCACTACACAACAACCCATAAACAAAACAAAAACCAACTGTGACCCCTTAGTTGTCAGGGCCACTAACACAACAGCGATAACGGGTACCACAAACACCGGTACTATGATCGTGAGAGGGCGTTTGCTAGCACGTTGTCCCTCCCACGATGTGGCGAATATCCAAGTTATACGCCTGGCGGAACAAACTCCATCGCATCAAACGATGGTTCGAGTTCACCATGCTGCGAAGAAAAACCAAAGGGTTATGGTCTGTATACACAACAAGGGGTAAACTGGAGGATCCAACGTAAACATCAAAATGGTTCAAGGCAAGAACCGGGTCGGCCCCTGTCGAACACGACCACCGATACCGATCTGTCAAAATTATACTGCAAACCAAAATCAACCTGAGAACTGCGCTTAACAGAACAGAACACAGCACAACAAAACCATAGATCACTGATACCACCACCGCACCCCAGCACACACACAATCCACCTAACGAGCCACCAAAGAAACACTAAAGAACCACTGAAGAACGACTGAAGAACCATACAGAATGCCAAAGCCACTAATATTAATCATAAAGGGACGCGGTGGCAATGTGTGTTACGTGGCGCACATTTCAAAGACGCAAAAAAAAACATAAAAAAAAAACCACACCCACCCCAAATAGACGTGTCATACACTCAGGGTGTTAGGTGCTACCAGGTATGCTCACCAAACACTCAAACAAACAAAATAAATCCAACAAAATATTCCAAACAGGTGCGCCTTCTAACCTGATGTGACATAGGCTTCTACGTCTAAACTGCAGAAATGTCTACCCTAAGAAACACTAAATCAAGCCCTACCACACTACCTGTGTTTCCTGGCCACCCTAATCTACCTACCCTTAAACTAATGCCCTGTAGACCTAACTTTCTTCAACCACACCTGCTACCAGTCAAAGATCATATACCAATCATTTCATTGATCGCCCCAGGAGTACGTGGTGCACCGGACGCTAACCAACAACCAGAAAATAATATCCCTATCTACATGTGGTGCCTACTAAACTATATATTTTAACAGCATAAGTAGTCACATCAAATTACAAACAAATACGGCATACTCACCTGTTTGATGAAATGGCTCAGCCCCCACGTTACACCATATGTAACGAACACCACCCAAACCATAATACGATGACACCCCGTGCAACACAAAAAAAAATCACCAAACAAAGTTCTAGGGGTAAAAGATCCCGGACGAGCCCCCAACTGTTACGACCCTGGCTCATGGGTACGCAACCTATGTGTAATCAACACCAAAACCCTGTGCTATAACTCAAAAATGCTACTAAATCAAGGAACTACTAATATAACTATAAACTAATGTACTGGTAACCCAACGGACAAGGACTGTAAGAACCTGACAGCTCTCTCTCTAGGCACAGACAGTGCATGTGTGTTACTGGGTCTGCCTTTGAAGCTCCCCAGCAGGTAACCAATCAGCACTAATTGGCTAATTGGCAGCCCTCACCTGCATGCCCTGGTGACACAGGAGTGACCAGGCCTCTAGTACATAACAAAATGTATATTAGAAGTATATTAGAAATGTATATTAGAAATGTATATTATAAATGTATATTAGAAATGTATATTAGAAATGTATATTAGAAGTATATTAGAAATGTATATTAGAAGTATATTGGACATGTATATTAGAAGTATATTGGACATGTATATTAGAAGTATATTGGACATGTATATTAGAAGCATATTGGAAATGTATATTAGAAGTATATTAGAAGTATATTAGAAGGCCTCGTTTCACGGGACCACAGCCAAAGCTAAAGGAGAGATCCATTAATATTCCATTCACTTTCCTCGAGCCGCAGCAAAGCCTGGAGAAAGCCGGCAGCAGCTGGGAATACGACCCCCCCCCCCCCAGACCCCCCCCCCCCCACACCCCACACCCCCGAGAGAGATCTACACTCTTGCATATAAAAGCCAGGTACCGTGGGAGCTAGCTCAACCCCTCCGCTCGCCTCCGCTGTTCCACGCGCCGCGATGGAGAGATAAAACAGAGATGAAGCAGATGTATTTAGCAGAGAGGCATACTGCTATTTAATTCCTCATGTCACCGTTAAGCACGGATGTGATCTCGACTCGTGATTTCGCTCGGCGCTTGGCTTGATCTCGGGGGCGCCGCTCGGTGCTGCTCAGCGTGCGCCTTCCTCCACACGGCGAAGCGTGCCGTTGGCCGCGGGTTATTAGAAGCGTTCCCGCGGCTCCCAGCCCCCGCCCCCCCCCCCCTCCCCACACAGCCCCCCCCCCTCCCCACACGGCCCGCTACCGTGAGCCGCCGGGGGGGTCTGTGGTGGACAGGCCGCTGGCGCCGCGAGGAGAAGCTTTACGGCCCTCCTTTAATAATCTGGTGCAATCAGATCGTGTTGAACAACTTATTTTACCAAAGGAAAAATCCCGGAACGCGAGTGTGTGTGTGGGGGGGGGGGGGGGGGGGGGGGGGGGGCAGCATTCATAAACAGGGCTTTGGGGAGCGTTCATTAGTATCGGGGCTTTGGTTTGATGGAGGTGCTCAGATGGACCAGGGGTTTAAGTTAATCTTAAACAAACACAAGCTTCGCAGGACGGTAATTAAAAAGAGATGTAGGCGCCACGTGGGGCCACTCTCTCTCCACATGTCGGCCTCTCCGTACGTCCTAATGTATTCCACTGATTCTCCGTCAGTGTCCATGGCCAGGCTTTCAGTTACAGAAGACCTCAAACTGGCTGTATTCCAGAAGAGATACGATTATTCCTTTATTCTTCCCCTCGGTGGAAATCCGGGGCGCCATAGCAGCGTGGGGGAGGGGGGGGAGGGGAGGTACAGGTATGGGGGTGTAGCCGGTGTGATCTTGTCTGCGTTGTGTTTAAGTCGATTCGACCCCTGACAAGGGATCGCCCTGAGTGGGAGTTGAACCCCGATCTCCCGCGTTGCGGGCGGCATCACAGACCACTATACCAAGAAGTGAATTCACTTCCTGCTTCCGGGTCTGGATGCCTCTGGGGAGTGAATTTACTTGCAGTACCGCTTACCATCCACAGCCACTGAACTGCTTGTACCATCGTGACTGTGGACATACTGCGGTACCTCCGTTACACTCACCCCCCTAAACTCACTCCACCCAGGGCATCCGGGTCACGGCACCACGTGTAACCGGTGTGATCTTGTCTGCGTTGTGTTTAAGTCGATTCGACCCCTGTTAAGGGATCGCCCTGAGTGGGAGTTGAACCCCGATCTCCCGCGTTGCGGGCGGCATCACAGACCACTATACCAAGAAGTGAATTCACTTCCTGCTTCCGGGGTCTGGATGCCTCTGGGGAGTGAGTTTACTTGCAGTACCGCTTACCATCCACAGCCACTGAACTACTTGTACCATCGTGACTGTGGACATACTGCGGTACCTCCGTTACACTCACCCCCCTAAACTCACTCCACCCAGGGGGGGGAGGGGAGGTACAGGTATGGGGGCAGGGTGCTAGAAGAAAGACATAAATATGATTTGATCTGAATACAAAAGTATGAGAACAAATAAACGGTGTAAACAATACAATTAACTCTGAATATAAAAATACGAGAAAAATTAACAGTGTAAACAAAGGTGCAGATGAGTCTGTATGCCCTATCGGTCATATTATAATGTTACAATTAATGGGAAGGGAATAAATAATTTGAATCTGAACGTTTACTATGAGTACGACTGAACGTTAACCATGTACACGCGGTGCACAAGGTACCCTAACTGGCATGATGATAAACGTCATACATTATTTGTAGTCCGTGCAGGTTTTGGTGGTTTGGAGTCAGACACACTTAGTGGTCAGACGTTTCCTAACAGTTCTCGAGTTCTGCCTCCGTTAGTTCTCCAGCGGCTGGCAGCAGTCCATGCCCACCCACCCCACGGTGGTGGAGCCTGAACCGAACGAGAGCAAGATAAAACAATATTGTAGATCCAGCCTTTAAAGCGTTTTTTTCATTCCTCCATCATGTGAAGCGCCACAGTATTTAGACCACTGCACTCCGCGTTACATTGGGCTCATGGAGGAGAAAATGAATGAATGTGTGGATGAGAGCCTTGACATTAAGTGGTTGTAGCTACGGCTGTGGGGGTGCTGGAGACATGATCCAATAGACTTTTATATACGCCCGAGTCTCCTGAACATGGAGAGGACCAATCCCAAGTCGATCGGCATTTTCTCTGCCGAGCTATAGTCACTTTTCCGCACCTACTCCCCGAACTCTGCATGCGCAGATGGCCCACGGAGTCCCTCTGGATTGTCCAGAGATCTAGGTCCATGCCCATGCAGAGTTTGGGGAGTAGGTGTGCAAAAGTGACTATAGCTCGGGCGAGAAAGTGCGATCGACGTTGGAACTGGTCTCTCCGAGACTCGGGCGTATAAAGGTCTCTATTGGATCATGTCTCCAGCGGACCAGCGACCCCCACAGCCGTAGCTACAACCACTTAATGTCGAGGCTCTCATCCACTTCACATACATTTTCTCCCCCCGCACTCTCTCTCCCATGATTTCGGAATACAGGAAGTGTTGCTTAAATGTCGACTAAAGACTTCTTCAACTATTATCTGAAATAAATGTATAAATAAAATAATTCTAACCCTAATTAACCTACTGTCATGCACTTGTCCTAATAAACGAACCTACACTGTAGCACTCAACACTTTGATGAACATTGTTACTCAGCTGAGTTGTGCCCCTTCCTGATGACTTGTAAGAACTTGTAAGTCGCTTTGGATAAAAGTGTTCAGCTAAATGACTAAATGTAAATGTTGCGGTGGTCTATATACTGTACAGTAATGCAGGGTATTTTGCATACAACTAATAACAGCCATGTAGGGATTAAGAATGTTTACTGTTCATCCATCCCTGGCCATGGGGGGGGGGGGGGGGGGGGCAGTGAGATCTAATGCCTTGCCTTGGGGGGGGCCGGGGGGGGGTAGTGAGATCTAATGCCTTGCCTTGGGGGGGGACGGGGGACAGTGAGATCTAATGCCTCACCCTGGGGGGGGGGGGGGGGACAGTGAGATCTAATGCCTCACCCTGGGGGGGGGGGGGGGGGGCAGTGAGATCTAATGCCTCGCCCTGGGGGGGGGGGGGGACAGTGAGATCTAATGCCTCGCCCTGGGGGGGGGGGGGGGGGGGGGGACAGTGAGATCTAATGCCTCACCCTGGGGGGGGGGGGGGAGGAGGGCAGTGAGATCTAATGCCTCACCCTGGGGGGGGGGGGGGGGACAGTGAGATCTAATGCCTCACCCTGGGGGGGGGGGGGGCAGTGAGATCTAATGCCTCACCTTGGGGGGGGGGGGCAGTGAGATCTAATGCCTCACCTTGGGGGGGGGGAGGGGGGCAGTGAGATCTAATGCCTCACCTTGGGGGGGGGGGGGGGCAGTGAGATCTAATGCCTCACCTTGGGGGGGGGGGGGGCAGTGGGATCTAATGCCTCACCCTGGGGGGGGGGGGGGGGGCAGTGAGATCTAATGCCTCACCCTGGGGGGGGGGGGGGGGGACAGTGAGATCTAATGCCTCACCCTGGGGGGGGGGGGGGACAGTGAGATCTAATGCCTCACCCTGGGGGGGGGGGGGACAGTGAGATCTAATGCCTCGCCCTGGGGGGGGGGGGGGGACAGTGAGATCTAATGCCTCACCCTGGGGGGGGGGACAGTGAGATCTAATGCCTCGCCCTGGGGGGGGGGGGGGGACAGTGAGATCTAATGCCTCGCCCTGGGGGGGGGGACACAGTGAGATCTAATGCCTCGCCTTGGGGGGGGGGGGGGGGGGGGGGACGACGACAGTGGGATCTAATACCTCGCCCCGGGAGATTTGTCAAACAGACTCGGATGTGACAACTTGCCGGAGGCTGGGATGTCTTCTCTCCCAGCCACCGGGGCATCCGTGACCTTTGACCTTTTCCACTTGTGTGTTTTTTTCCGTTCCACACGACCATGGCCTCGACCCCGCGGGCGCCTATCTCTGTTATTCACTGCAGAGCGAGAAGGTTACATCAAAGGAAACAAATATGTGCATAAATAAAACACCTCCCCGGATTGTAAACACATTATGGTAAATGGAATACAAAAGGATTTACGCACCAAAAAATATATATATAAAGAAAACAATACATGACGCTCACCCCCGGGCCTAGTCCAAATCACAGTGGGGGATTTATAATAAAAAATCAACGGTCACGTATGAAAAAGGAACCATTTACTAAATATTTTAGCACTTTCCTTAATTAGCGTGGTTAATCGTGACCTAACTTGCCCTCCTCCGACGAACATCGCTCCGGAGCAGCTGTTGAGACAAAGTGAGTTTGCCAATTATGCAAACGAAGACCCATGCGAACCGCTTTAATGACGCGGGGGAATAAGAATAGCCGCATAAAAATAACCTTTTTTTTTTTTTATCTGACATTTTTATAAATACAAGTCAAGGTCCCAGACTTCTTCATTGTGTGCACGTCAACGAGACTGCCGCCGAATTATAACGTGAACATAAATAAATAAATAATCCTCCTCCTTCTGCCGCAGGTATACCGTTGATCCTCAAAAGAGCTCGCGGCTTAAATGACCCGTCGTGACCTCCCCCCCCCCCCCCCCCCCGCGAGGGAAGCAACCGTTGTGATTGGTGGATCGAGGAAAGAGGGGGCGGGGTTTGAGATCAATTGGAGTGTCTCACTCGGTTGCATTATTAATTTACTCAATACTGAACGAGAGGGACTTGTGTGCCAAGTTAATTTGGGGAGAAACATCTGAGAGCGGGGGGCTATATTATAGTTCATCCCTGGAAATTAAGCTCACGTTTTTTTTTTTTAAAGATTCAGTCAGTCTGCAGCAGTGCCTCGCATGGAAACACAAACACGTGCGGTGCAATGCGGCAACTTCAGTAAACGTCGAACGCATTTTAAAAGTTAATTATGTTGTTAAAGTCTGTGACGATCCACACAGTCGCTACGATCTGTTTTTTTATGGCGATGTCATTTACATGCATGCAAGTAAAAGGTGTCCTTGATCGCCTTAATGTTTTGTATCACTCAGCAGTTAGGTTTTGCTACAAATGCCCCCTTTTCAACACATAACTGTGACTTATACACGTCTGTAAATTGGCCATCATTACACTCTCGACGGGAAATTAATTGGCTTACACTAATTTACAAAACCCTCCTTACAGGTCCCTAACCCCTCCTTATTTGATACACCTGTTAAAACTGTCATCTACTCCCTGTAACACCAGAGCTGCTCACCATATCTCTATAACACCATAGCTGCTCACCATATCTCTATAACACCAGAGCTGCTCACCATATCTCTATAACACCAGAGCTGCTCACCGTATCTCTAGAACACCAGAGCTGATCACCATATCTCTATAACACCAGAGCTGCTCACCATATCTCTATAACACCAGAGCTGCTCACCATATCTCTATAACACCAGAGCTGCTCACCATATCTCTATAACACCAGAGCTGCTCACCATATCTCTATAACACCAGAGCTGCTCACCATATCTCTATAACACCAGCGATGCTCACCATATCTCTATAACACCAGAGCTGCTCACCATATCTCTATAACACCAGAGCTGCTCACCTTAACACCAGAGCTGCTCACCATATCTCTAGAACACCAGAGCTGCTCACCATATCTCTACAACACCAGAGCTGCTCACCATATCTCTACAACACCAGAGCTGCTCACCATATCTCTATAACACCAGAGCTGCTCACCATATCTCTATAACACCAGAGCTGCTCACCATATCTCTATAACACCAGAGCTGCTCACCATATCTCTATAACACCAGAGCTGCTCACCATATCTCTAGAACACCAGAGCTGCTCACCATATCTCTAGAACACCAGAGCTGCTCACCATATCTCTATAACACCAGAGCTGCTCACCATATCTCTATAACACCAGAGCTGCTCACCATATCTCTATAACACCAGAGCTGCTCACCATATCTCTATAACACCAGAGCTGCTCACCATATCACTATAACACCAGAGCTGCTCACCTTATCTCTATAACACCAGAGCTGCTCACCATATCTCTATAACACCAGAGCTGCTCACCATATCTCTATAACACCAGAGCTGCTCACCATATTTCTATAACACCAGAGCTGCTCACCATATCTCTATAACACCAGAGCTGCTCACCATATCTCTATAACACCAGAGCTGCTCACCGTATCTCTATAACACCAGAGCTGCTCACCGTATCTCTATAACACCAGAGCTGCTCACCATATCTCTATAACACCAGAGCTGCTCACCTTAACACCAGAGCTGCTCACCATATCTCTATAACACCAGAGCTGCTCACCATATCTCTATAACACCAGAGCTGCTCACCATATCTCTATAACACCAGAGCTGCTCACCATATCTCTATAACACCAGAGCTGCTCACCATATCTCTATAACACCAGAGCTGCTCACCGTATCTCTATAACACCAGAGCTGCTCACCATATCTCTATAACACCAGAGCTGCTCACCATATCTCTATAACACCAGAGCTGCTCACCATATCTCTATAACACCAGAGCTGCTCACCATATCTCTATAACACCAGAGCTGCTCACCATATCTCTATAACACCAGAGCTGCTCACCATATCTCTATAACACCAGAGCTGCTCACCATATCTCTAGAACACCAGAGCTGCTCACCATATCTCTATAACACCAGAGCTGCTCACCATATCTCTATAACACCAGAGCTGCTCACTGTATCTCTATAACACCAGAGCTGCTCACCATATCTCTATAACACCAGAGCTGCTCACCATATCTCTATAACACCAGAGCTGCTCACCATATCTCTATAACACCAGAGCTGCTCACCGTATCTCTATAACACCAGAGCTGCTCACCATATCTCTATAACACCAGAGCTGCTCACCATATCTCTATAACACCAGAGCTGCTCAACACCAGAGCTGCTCACCATATCTCTATAACACCAGAGCTGCTCACCATATCTCTATAACACCAGAGCTGCTCACCATATCTCTATAACACCAGAGCTGCTCACCATATCTCTATAACACCAGAGCTGCTCACCATATCTCTATAACACCAGAGCTGCTCACCATATCTCTATAACACCAGAGCTGCTCACCATATCTCTATAACACCAGAGCTGCTCACCATATCTCTATAACACCAGAGCTGCTCACCATATCTCTATAACACCAGAGCTGCTCACCATATCTCTATAACACCAGAGCTGCTCACCATATCTCTATAACACCAGAGCTGCTCACCATATCTCTATAACACCAGAGCTGCTCACCGTATCTCTATAACACCAGAGCTGCTCACCATATCTCTATAACACCAGAGCTGCTCACCATATCTCTATAACACCAGAGCTGCTCACCATATCTCTAGAACACCAGAGCTGCTCACCATATCTCTATAACACCAGAGCTGCTCACCATATCTCTATAACACCAGAGCTGCTCACTGTATCTCTATAACACCAGAGCTGCTCACCATATCTCTATAACACCAGAGCTGCTCACCATATCTCTATAACACCAGAGCTGCTCACCATATCTCTATAACACCAGAGCTGCTCACCATATCTCTATAACACCAGAGCTGCTCACCGTATCCATAACACCAGAGCTGCTCACCATATCTCTATAACACCAGAGCTGCTCACCATATCTCTATAACACCAGAGCTGCTCACCATATCTCTATAACACCAGAGCTGCTCACCATATCTCTATAACACCAGAGCTGCTCTCATCATATCTCTATAACACCAGCGATGCTCACCATATCTCTATAACACCAGATCTGTATCTCTATAACACCAGAGCTGCTCACCATATCTCTATAACACCAGAGCTGCTCACCATATCTCTATAACACCAGAGCTGCTGACCATATCTCTATAACACCAGAGCTGCCCACCATATCTCTATAACACCAGAGCTGCTCACCATATCTCTATAACACCAGAGCTGCTCACCGTATCTCTATAACACCAGAGCTGCTCACCATATCTCTACAACACCAGAGCTGCTCACCGTATCTCTATAACACCAGAGCTGCTCACCATATCTCTATAACACCAGAGCTGCTCACCATATCTCTATAACACCAGAGCTGCTCACCGTATCTCTATAACACCAGAGCTGCTCACCATATCTCTACAACACCAGAGCTGCTCACCATATCTCTATAACACCAGAGCTGCTCACCATATCTCACTAGATGTTGCCTGTGTTAACACTTCCTTTGGTAAATCCTCCTTCCAATGTGCTGCTCCCAGCAGTTGGAACGAGATGCAAAATACTTAGAAAATGGACAAATTGATCCCTCGCTACTTTTAAGGACTATTATCTCAGAGTTCTTTAAACACACATGCAACTGTCACCCAGCCTTTCAACTGTAATGTGTCTGTTCTGCTTACCTTGTGATTTGATTTGGTTGTTTGTTTGATGCGGCACGGTGGTGTAGTGGTTAACACTGTCGCCTCACAGCAAGAAGGTCCAGGGTTCGATTCCCGCTCGGGGACCAGGTTTCCATGATGCCAGCCAGGTACCCAGGTGGGGTATCTCCCGGGCCTTTCTGTGTGGAGTTTGCATGTTCTCCCCCTCTGTGCTCGCAAGGGTTTCCCCCCCGATAAGATAAACCCAATGGAAAAACATGCACAGCAAAAACAGGAGCACTTGGATTGGTCCCCGGGGCGCGGCTCACGTTGACGGCGCCCTATCTGCTCCCGGCTGCCCTTGGGGGGGGAAGGACGACGGGATGGGTTAGGCGCAGAGACTCTATCGCATCGGCGACTGAGGAAAGACAATGCGTGTGTGTGTGTGTGTGTGTGTGTGTGCCGCTCCAATTGCATGTCCAGTTCGTTGCATGCCGATTAAAGACCCCCTAAAGAGGTCCTGCATTATTATTATTATTATTATTATTGTGTGTTATATATATATATATATTAGTGCTGTCAAACGATAAAAATATTTAACTCGATTAATCGCATGATTGTCCATAGTTAACTCGCGATTAATCGCAAATTAATTGCATTTTTTTTTTTTTTTACCTTAAACAGATCTTTTTCAAGTTCCAAGTTTTAATACTCTTATCAACATGCAAGTCAACAAATGCTTGCTTTATGCAGCCATTTAACACAAAAGGATGACCCTCATGCATTGCAAATTTGCATCAAATTCAAAACAGAGTGATGCACAAAATAACTTAAAAGAAAATAATAATTTAAAACAATGAATAAAGTGTGCATGAAATAATAGGGGAAAGAAAACGTTAGGAACTTGTTACATTCACCCACACAAGGGCTGATTAATCACACACACCCCGCTCTCCCTCACACACACACTCTCCCAGATCTCTTTCTCTTTTGCCCCTTCCTCATCTCTCTCACCCCCCTCTCTATATATCTCACACACACACACACACACACACACACACACACACACACACACACACACACACACACACACACACACACACACACACACACACACACACACACACACACACACACACACACACACACACACACACACACACACACACACACACACACACACACACACACACACACACACACTTCAGAAACAAACATAGTATCAATGAGAGCATCAATAATACACCTGAGTGAAGTCTAGTAAAAAAAAAAAAAAATCTTTTTTTTTTTTTTTTTTTTTTTTAGTTAATCTCGAGTTAAAAAAATTAGTGGCATTAATAGAATCGGGAGTTAACGCGATATTAACGCGATATATTTGACAGCCTTAATATATATATATATATATAATTTTGTATCCCTTTCCCTGTTACCCTTCAAGAGATATTTTTGTCCTCTCGCCAGGCCGCCATTGTAAATACGAATTTGTTCTTAATTGGTATTATGTATTTACTATTTTTAAGTAATTGAAGTAGGCTGTGGAATAATGATCCCCCCCCCCCTCAAACAATCTCCCAGTCATGTTCCAACCCCCCCTCCCCCACTGTCCCACACCTTTCTAACTCACGCCTCCCCCCTCTTGGGTCCCCCTCCAATCCCGTTCTCTCCACTATAAAGACCTAGGTCTCACTGGATTCTCGGAGCTCTCTGGGGACACGTCAGGCCATTGGGTCTCATTCTCCAACGGATTTACGACAAGAAATTTGCTCTCAGGGCCATTTGAGACATCTTAGGGCCGGTTGTGGGATTCCCCGACCGTCCCTAAGATTGGATTCGGCCGTGGCTGAGAGCAGGAGTGCTGAGGAGCACGCTTAACCTGACAGACTGGTGCGCTCCGTGTTCTTAAGGGCTTTATTTGGGAGGAATCGTGGTGATTCCTTCATGTCAACCCTACAGACCTCCTTGGAATTAATTAATTAGTCATAATTAAAATAAATATGACAATATTTGTATGATAAAGAATTAGGGATTTGATGTCAGAAAAATAAATAATATGGATTCATCTGATCACAGGGCAGCTGGATTAACCATAATCTGAACCAGCCATTTTGGACAAATGTATAATTACTTAATTACTCAGATATTCAAACACAATTATGCAATTATTGTGAAATGATTGAAAATAATCATTATTTAATGCCTTCTGTGGCATTTGTATTTCTTATTTGTTACATATCTGTTTTATTGATTAATTATACATTTTAAAGAATGCAGGTTATAGCCAACATGCAATATATGATTGGTACAATGGGACAGACATTTGTGTTATATAGCTATAACCTGCATTATTTCAAATATATCATTAATCAATAAAACAGATATTGAAATACAGTATGTAGCCTACTACACCAACACTGCAAATGCCAGTGGATAAATAAATAAGAACTGAAGCTAATCGTGTGGAAATAGACTGCATTAAAAAGGGGACATGTACTGCTATTCCTAGCACTATTTGGGCAACTTTACACAATTCCTGTTAGTCTATTGAAGACATCTGTAAGGTTTTTTTCAAAAGAATTCATTGTTTTATATTTCTAATCAAGTACTCAAAACCATCATTTTCCAGCTTCAAGATTTCAGGCTGTTATGGCCTGGCTCCGCCCATAAGCACTTTGAGTGACAGTCAGTCCACACAGTCTGCGACTGGTAGACAGAGAGAGAGAGAGAGAGAGAGAGAGGGGGGGGGGGGGGGGGGTGCGAGAGAGAGAGAGAGAGAGAGAAAAAAAAGACAGGCCGTCTCTTCCTTTCGTTTTTTCTCTCC
Source organism: Notolepis coatsorum (assembly GCF_963971535.1). Taxonomy (NCBI): domain Eukaryota; kingdom Metazoa; phylum Chordata; class Actinopteri; order Aulopiformes; family Paralepididae; genus Notolepis; species Notolepis coatsorum. The sequence continues at coordinate 2,994 of NW_028169663.1, read as the reverse complement.
CTGCGGTAGCTTGTGGGGGGGGGGGGGGCCTCCCTTCCTCCCCTCTGCCGTGTGGCGCGGCAGGTCACCCCCCCCCCCCCCCCCAAGTGCTCCCTCTCTCTCTCTCTCTCTCTGTCTCCCTCTCTCTCTCTGTCTCCCTCTCTCTCTCTCTCTCTGTCTCTCCCTCTCTCTCTCCCTCTCTATCTCTCTCTCTCTCTCTCTCTCCCTCCAGAGTATGCAGAGGTGTCGGGTTTCACTGCCTCGCAGTATGAGGAAGTGGTTTTCCACTCGCTGTCTAGTCTGCGTGTATCGTCTAGGTAGATTGTGGGCGGGCATTAGCTACAACCACAGAGCCAATCACATCACTGTCTTCTACCCAGAGCCTGAATGACGTGACTCAGGCCTTCAAATCAGGATGGACTAATTTACTGGAGCAGGACATTATCTGAGCTGAATCAGAGCAATCCGCCAATATGGTATTTAGACACTAAAACACATTGATACTAACTCCTAACGACAACGCCTCTACTTCCTCAGGCGCCTAAGGAAGTTCCAAGTCAGTCAGAAGATCCTTAGGAACTTCTACTCATGTACAATAGAGAGCATCCTGACCGGCAACATCACCTCCTGGTTTGGGAATAGCACTGCACAAGACCGTAGCAGACTACAAAGAGTGACACGTTCAGCCGAACGCACAATTGGAGGGGGGCTTCCCACCCTCCAGAACATTTACAACAAGCGGTGCAAGGGGAAGGCTAAGAGAATTATTAAGGACTCGAGCCACCCGAACAACTGCCTCTTTGAACTGCTGCGGTCAGGCAAGCGATACTGGAGTCTTAAGGCGAGCACAGAAAGACTCAGAAGAAGCTTCTATCCCCAGGCCATCAGGCTGCTAAACGAACAATAAACACTATGCAACAACCATCAAATGCACACAGCACACACACCCACACACTCACTCAAACAAACAACACACTGCAGCACCCACTCTCCACACTTTAGATCACACAAACACACTTTACACTTTATATTTATTGATAAAGGATTTGCACTACAACTCGTACACCTACTGTGAATTGTACCTAAATTGCACCTCGTCCCATTTCTGCCTTGCACTATATAGTATTGTATATTAGTACACTGCACAGTATTGTATATTGTATGGTAACTACGTCTATTCTGCATCGAACATTGTACATATGTCTAAACTGAACACTGTGACCTCATTTTTTTACTTCTAATTTTACTATGTTATTTTATTTCATACTTATCTTGTCTTGCACAGTCTCTGGATTGTAACAGTAAGAAGCATTTTGTATAAAAGTATTCTGTACTTCTGTATGACAAATATTAAAGAAACTTGAAAGAAACTTGAAACTCCTATTACTATAATACAATGCTAGAGACTGAAAAATGGCATTTATAGTACATGTCCCCTTTAATATTCCATTAGTCTTGTTGTGTGCGCCACACACACGCACACTGTATAGCCTACGTGTCTAATGAATGAACAGTGGGCTTATATTATTCTAATTACTTGTTTCATTAGGATTTAGTAGATACTATATATATGCTCTGCCCTATACATACAGTAAGTACAGTACACATAAGGCCGCCAGAGTCGGGCGTACCACCAGCGGACTGGTGGACTGTACTACGGGCAGTGCAGTATCTGTGCTCTCCTAATAAAACAATTAGTTAATTTTATTTAATTGTGTTGATGTTTCCAAGTATGTAAATTCTGTTTGACAGCCGATGAAAATACCATATACGTGACCCAGAACTGTGTTGAGTGAGCGCAGCGTTGGCGAGAGTCCCAGAACAGACTATTATTCGCACAGCACTTCATTTTAGCTACGTGGGGGGACCTTCTGGGATCGAGAGCGACTCCCCAATCTGTTTCACAAAAGGCTCATTTCCCCCTGGATATGTTTTTCTTTTGAACTAGACTTGACTCCTGGGTCCTGTGGACTTTTATGATGTGCAAATTGAATAACATTTCTGGTGGCTGATGTGTCAAAATAACCTCTGAATGATTAATAACCAGTTCACAGCCTCGAGCGAAAAACAAATATACAGGCTACTCCAGCCAGTTTTGTGGCTGAAATTAATTGGATGTGCATTCACATTGGATTAATGTTATCAGGGGAACTGTCTTCGCCAAAATACAGTAGGTAATTTTAACTCAAACTTGTACTTTACAAATGATAGACGTATCATAGTCCATTCTACATCCACTGTAACACTAACTCATCCATTCTACACTCACTGGAGGGAGGGTCAAGGAGGGAGGGAGGGAGGGAGGGAGGGAGGGAGGGAGGGAGGGAGGGAGGGAGGGAGGGAGGGGGCCGCTCACCAGAAATAGCTGAAATAACGTTCTAATTCCATTTTCCTGGAGTCATTTTGAAATCTCAGAAACCGTGCCAGATAAAACGGGTACTTTTAGGAAAAGTCATTGAGTGACAGAGCTGGAGCTCGACCGAGTGACGAGGATACATTTATTGAAAAGGCCTAGGGGTCATTAGGGGTGGGAATCACCAGTTTCATCATGATACGATACGATATCGATTCTTTGGACAACGATACGATATTTGCCGATATCACAAAGTCTCTCACGATACAATACGATACGATTAGATTCAGGTGCCTGCAATCGATATGAGATGATATCATATGCCCATTTAACACAATCAGTAACATTTAGATCAACAAAAAAAAGGTAATAAATATCATTTGGCATTTGTATTTTTGAGCTCTTCCAGACATTTAAAGGAAAATCAATCTATTGTTTTTAATACAAATAGACCTCCTGTTCACTGTAAAGTGCCACGTTTTTATATATTGAGCTTTAAACTTTAAGCTACACTTTTTGGAACTCAAAACTCACAACCTCCCTCTCCCAAACTGTTCCTACAACAATTTGTTGATGTTGCATGATCATGTATAGGCCTACATTTATTATGTATTATATTGTTTATGTTTAAATAACATTTAAACATCAAACTCCTCTGACCT
>NW_028169664.1:0-2000 GCF_963971535.1 Notolepis coatsorum | reverse complement strand
GAGACTCCGTGGGCAATCTGCGCATGCAGAGTTGGGGAGTAGGTGCGGGAAAGTGACTATAGCTCGGCCGAGAAAGTGCCGATTGACTTGGGATTGGTCTCTCCGTGTTCAGGAGACTCAGGCGTATAAAAGTCTATTGGATCATGTCTCCAGCACCCCCAAAGTATATTGGATCATGTCTCCAGCACCCCCACAGCCGTAGCTACAACCACCTAATGTCAAGGCTCTCATCCACATTCATTCATTGTCTCCCCCCGCTCTCTCTCCCATTATTTCAGAATGCCGGAAGTGTTGCAGTGGTCCATAGGACCTGGTCAGGGGCAGGAAGTGTTTTAGTGTGAGAAAGCATTGTAGGCTAATCTGGGGGCTGTGCTGTACTAGGAACTCCCAGGCATATCCCCAAAACATGATTACACATTTGGTAGAACAGGAACAGACGCGCGCGCACACACACACACAAACTCTTCAGCGACCTATCTATCTTCTCCTGTTTATGTTGTCACTTCAAACTCGGGCAGAAAAGTCATTTCTCTCCGCCGAGCTCCTTAGGCCGAGGAGATAATTATACAGGCTGTCAGATGAGACAGAGGAGGAATCAAAATAAACACTCTCTCCCCACTTCCCACCATCAATCACGCTGCTCAGCACCAGGGCTGGTGGTGCTGGAACACAGGGCACTGGTGAAACACAACGCCCAAGAAACACAGGAGAGGAGGCGTAATGGATAGGACAGAGAGGGGGGGTGGGATGAGACACGGATAGGGGAGAGATAGAGATAAAGGAGATTAGAATAAGGAGGTGATATGTGAGTAAAGATAAGGAGATAACAACACAAGCAGGTGATATCTGAGTCAGGAGGAGAGAGGGAAAAGTACCACGGACATGACAGCGTTAGGAACACTGTGATAAAGAGAGAGGGAGGGGGATAGAGAGAGAGAAGGGGAGGGAGTGGGAGGGAGGAAGAGAGAGAGGGAGGGAGGGTGATGGGGAGCGCTCTGCAAAACAAATCTCTATCTTAACAAGTAATCTAATGTTGTATTGTTAACTTTGTATGTTGTATAGGTGTATGATGTCTGAAAACTGACCATTTGGAGAGAGGCAGGGAGAGATATATAGACCAGGGAGAGATAGATAGAGCAGGGAGGGAGAGATAGAGCAGGGAGAGATATATAGACCAGGGAGAGAGAGAGCAGGGAGAGATATATAGACCAGGGAGAGATAGATAGAGCAGGGATGGAGAGATAGAGCAGGGAGAGATAGATAGAGCAGGGAAGGAGAGATAGATAGAGCAGGGCGGGAGAGATAGATAGAGCAGGGAGAGAGATAGATAGAGCAGGGAGGGAGAGATAGATAGAGCAGGGAGAGATAGATAGAGCAGGGAGAGAGATAGATAGAGCAGGGAGAGAGAGATAGAGCAGGGAGGGAGAGATAGAGCAGGGAGAGATAGATAGAGCAGGGAGAGAGAGAGCAGGGAGAGTTAGATAGAGCAGGGAGGGAGAGATAGAGCAGGGAGGGAGAGATAGAGCAAGGAGAGATAGATAGAGCAGGGAAGGGGGAGAGAGGAAAGATAGATAGAGCAGAGAGGGAGGGGGGAGAGAGAAAGATAGAGGAGGGAGGGGGGGGGGGAGAGATAGATAGAGGAGGGAGGGAGGGGAGAGTACCATTGTCACCCCACCTGTCTGTGCGGGGAGGATATCCGGCTCTGTATTGTCTGTTCTCCTTTATGTGGTTTGGAACCCCCAGGATATGGGAAAGCATGGGGATATCTTAACACACTTCCTCTGGGCACAAAGCAGCCCTGCGTGGCAGCGCAGATCACAAGATAATCCCTGCGCCGGGAGTGTGTATTTAACCCTTTCACTACCACACTACAGAAGGTTAACCCTTTCACTACCACACTACAGACGGTTAACCCTCCCTCCCTCCCGGTTAACCGTCTGTAGTGTGGTAGTGAAAGGGTTAAACTTATGTAGTGTGGTGGTGAAAGGGTTAACCGTCTG
>NW_028169665.1:12500-20474 GCF_963971535.1 Notolepis coatsorum | reverse complement strand
GTAAACAAGACGAAAGTCTTTCTCTGGTCTGCATCCCCTTAATAATTGTATGTATTGAGCTGTACTGTACTGTACCCATTCTGCAATCTGTTAATAAACTTTTCAATCATCAATCAATCAATCAATCAGGAGGGGGTGGGTGGGTGGGAGAGAATATATACATACGGTGCAGTCTTTTAGGAGGGGGTGGGGGGGGTTTGGACATTTACTGTGGCTAGTTTCGAATTGCAGCCTCCCGTAGGTGCTTTTTAAGAGCGGTTTTGAATGTGGGTAGGGATTCAGAAGCTTTTCACCAGGCCAAGCAGTAGTTAACTGAAGCTTTTCACCAGGCCAAAATCTAGCTAACAGAAGCTTCCTGAGCTGGGCTACTGTCGTGATTCTAATTCTAGTGAACACTGAGCATCAATGAGCCCAACTGCTGTAGTCATATGATATCATATATGCATTATTGCCATAGCTTGAAATATACTATGGATATACACATGACAATGCTCTCTCTCTCTCTCCCTCTGTCTTTCTCTCTGTGTCTGTCATTAGAGGCAGGGCACTGACTAGCCCACTGCTCTCTGGTGCGCGCTAGAGAGGGGGAGCCAGTGTGTACTGTACCTGCGAGAGAGAGAGAGAGAGAGAGAGAGAGAGAGAGAGAGAGAGAGAGAGAGAGAGAGAGAGAGAGAGAGAGAGAGAGAGAGAGAGAGAGAGAGAGAGAGGAGAGAGAGAGAGAGAGAGAGAGAGAGAGAGAGAGAGAGAGAGAGAGAGAGAGAGAGAAGAGAGAGAGAGAGAGAGAGAGAGAGAGGAGAGAGAGAGAGAGAGAGAGAGAGAGAGAGAGACGCAGAGCGCACACATTGTAAACACAGTTGAAAAAGCCACGGTGTTTTCATCAGGCAAAAGACGCGCCTGTCATAACGCTGTTATTATACCTACTGCGCAAAAAGGAAAAGGTGAAAGAACTGAAAGGATCCAATAATAATAGAGACGCTTTTCACCAGTTCTTGGAGTTCCACCGCAGTGATGGTTATTGCGCGTCCTTAGTGACTGAGAGGAGAGGAGGAGAAGAGGAAAGAAAAGCCTGCTTTGCCTGCTGGACTGAAATCGCATGGGGACATGAACAGTGTGGACCCAGCTTCTACCAAACTGTCGACTTTCAACCAACGGTAATTTCTTCTCTCGCCTTTTTTCAGACTATGAGCTATATTAAGATGACCATCGGGGTGCCTATTATGTGTGCATTGGAGGAGCCGCAACCAGCTATAGAGCAACATCTGTTGAATGCATCGGTTTGCATCAATGCATCAATGCAAACCAATGCATTCAACAGATGTAGCTCTATATCCGAGATGCATGCGGCTCCAATGCATATAATAAGCACGGTTGTCAGAGACTCAGAGTAACATGTTGAATTATGCACCACAGAGGAGGAGGACGCAGGTTAAGTGGATCAAACACTAAACCGATCATCAATCCCGTGTAATTTCTTATTGCGTAAAGTATAGCGCATGTGTGAGCATAATATTTACATGATCTGGATAATTACGCGCCCGGTATACTGTAGATGTTGTCATTAATAACATCGGATGCTTGTCATGTTTTCCTCCCTGCTGTGACTATTCTATAATTGGTTAATTACCCTTACACGATCTGTGCTGGAACCTGAGAGCACCACTGGCTGCATGGGGAAGCTGAGGGCTCATGCTGAGATATCATATATATTATATATCCTATCATCTGTCTGTACTTACTAGTATCTGTACATAATATCTTACTCAGTTACACTGCTGGCAAGTAGTCATATTGTCTCTATTTATATAATACACTGTACATACATCTGATTAGCACTATACTCAGTACTTGATTGATTGATTGATTGATTGATTGAAAACTTTATTAACAGATTGCAGAATGGGGTACAATACAGTAAAGCTCAATACACACAATTGTTAAGGGGATGCAGACCAGAGAAAGCACTCGTCTTGTTTACATCAGGGTCCCCCATTTCAATTCATCAGGACATATATGACATACAGATAGACAGTACTGTTACATCTTCATTTATGACATACCAGATTTGCAAATACAGTACTGTTTGTACAAATACTGTACTAACTTGTAAATATTGATACTCAGTTTAATCACCTACATAATATTGTATATTAGTGTTGCACTTTACATTTGCACTCTGTTGGATGCCAACATTTATTTCCGTTGTACTGTACTTGTGCTGCCTGATGACAATACATTTGAATCTAATCTAATCCACACAAATCGCGGCCAAGACTATAGCGAAAGCATCCAAGGCTGCGCGCTCTCCACTGCGCGCTGTTCAGTTGAGCCTTTTCGTCAATATTATGAAATTTGAACTGAATTAGTTGAGCGCTGCAGAAACGTATTGGCGTATCGATTGGGTTGTTTACTGGATGGCAGACATTGTCCGCGGATGAACACGGGGGAAAAAACATAAATTATGCATGGTAATGCTATTTGGTTCATGCACGGTAGAGTGAAGTCCCATGCAGCCACTGACTGGAGCTTCTTCTGATGGGGGAGAAATAACGTTATGGGGTCAGAGAGACGCTCTCCAGGTGCAGAACTCCTGCTTGGTTGATGTGATTGAGCTGAGCTGCTGGCCTTATTGCTCATTTCCTATAGTCTACCTCCTCCAGGTGACTGTAAAAACTTTGCTGCACCACTATAGACGACCAAATGTGCCACAACTCAATCAATAAATCTATAATTCAATAATCATGAAATAAATGGTTTACACAATGAATGCACATTTATGTAGAACTGTACGTCAATTATTAAATACAATTGTAAATGAATAATACACATAATACCATAATGTGATTATATTTATTTATTTATTTTTCATGACAACTGGTTTCGTTTTTTAAATTACATTAAGTTAAAAACGTATTTTGTGACTTGTATTTATTTTAATTTTATTTGTATTTCCTAATGACACTTTATAGTAGTGCAGTCACCTGTTTATCAACAAGAATGGGGTGGACCATAGGACTACTATTGGGTCATCATTTGCTCTCCGTTACACTGCCTGGCTAAGAGAGCACCACCTGCACCACAGACATTGAATTGATTCCAATTTAGGTCTACATTTTGTCATTTGACTGGTGCACCGAAGATGGCTAACTGGCTATACCATAGAATCATTCTTGAATGGTCATTTGGCTGGTACACCCAGGGTGGCTAACTGGCTATACCATAGAATCATTCTTGAATGGTCATTTGGCTGGTACACCCAGGGTGGCTAACTGGCTATACCATAGAATCATTCTTGAATGGTCATTTGGCTGGTACACCCAGGGTGGCTAACTGGCTATAACATAGAATCATTCTTGAATGGGGCGGCCGGGTAGCGCAGCGGACTAAGCGCCTGTCTACCACCGCATAGACACTGGTATCGAATCCGGCTGTCAGCGGTACCTCTGGCTTGGTCGGTCGTCATACTAACACAATTGGCAGTGTTAGCGGGTGGGAAGCCAGTGGGTGGTATCCTGGTTGTTATAAACAGCGACTCCTACAGGTCGGTCAGGGCGCCTGCACAGCAAGGGAAGGAACTGGTGAAGGTAGTGTGACCCTCCCACGCATTACACCTCACCAATGAGAGTCCTCGCTGTCAGGTGAAAAGAGGCTGCTGGCTGTCTCCTATGTATCGGAGGAAGCATGTGATAGACTTCAGGGCTCCCTAGACCGGCAAGTAGGGGGCAAATGCGTGCAATGACCAGGAAGGGGAGGGGGGGATTGGCATAACGACTACATTGGGATGGGAGAAAAATACAGAAAATAGGAGGAGAAAAAGTGGATATAAAAAAAAATTCATTCTTGAATGGTCATTTGACTGGTGCACCAAGGATGGCTACCATAGAATCATTCTTGAATGGTCATTTGGCTGGTACACCGAGGACGGCAGTGCCATAAAATCTTCGATAATGTTGTCATGGAAATGAGTGTTGGTGTGGCGCGTAATATGCAAAGGAAATTATCACGATACACTATGGAAAGTTATTTTCCATCCAGTCAAGTCCTATGACCTGCAGTCTGCAGCTCAGCTCCGTGCTGTTTAGTCTGTTATGCTAGCAGGCAGCACAGAGTGGCAAATGTGAAGGTGAGTGTAATTTCGTTCACTAGTGTGTTAACTATACATTAGCTAGCTAGCTAACGCTAATGTTCATACATTAATTTGTCAAAAAGAAAACAAGACAATGGTTGGGGTTCATAACTAGCTGCACTATAGCTAACATTTGTATCAACTCATGAAGTTGAATACTAACTTACAATGCTAGCACTTGTACATGTGGGCCTATCTTTCCTAAATCGAACTTGTTGAAACCTGGAGATACCCTACGTTATACTTGAATTGATATTTCTATATTTACTACTGATATTGTGAGTCAGGACAAGGTTGGCTATAGGTCAGTCAGGCTGGTGGTCAGGTTGGTGCACCTTCACCGTTCCGCTCTCTTTGCCGTCTCCTGCCAGCCAGGGGCACATCTAGACCCGCTGGAGAGGCTGCTCCAGGGCGTCTCACTCCACCCTCAAGTCACCCTCCCTGGGTTTCCTCATCTGACCTTCGACTGCAGCAGCTGTTTAACACTAATGCCCAATACACTAGATCGACCTTAGTCACGCTCATGTCAAGATCTTCAATAATCAGCCAGGCATAGTTTTTGTTTATAGTATGGTTACTGTGGAGGATTCCCTTTGTTTGTACTATAACAATAGCTTGAATTTCAAACCTAGAGAGCTAATGTCCCCCCCAACCCCCCCCCCCCTAACCCCCACCCTTCTCTGTCCACAAGAGAGCTGGATCCCCTTCTCCACCTCAGTGTCTCCCAGGTGGCCAGTGGAAACACTCCTCTCGGCAAAGCTCATTTGTTTGTACCATGTGTTTCACTATTAAACCTATTGATCACGAATATCTATGTCTACGACATAATTGATGAGTCCAGTTCCACAGACAGCACAGTCGATTCTTATTGTGCAATGACCTGTACGAGTCTGCTAGCATTAAACATCACCAGATTCTTTATTATCAGCCTCTCTGTTTTTATTATTAATTTTTTTTTTGCATTTGATTGTATCCATGTATACTGTTGTTACACTTGGCTCTAAATGACCCAGGGAGTAAGGATGGTCTGGATGGGGGTAGCACCAGCAGACAAGGGTCACCGTTTGCACACGGAACTCCCTGAAAACCTCACACTCCGCCTTAACCGGCCGTTGGACGCGGTGCATGACACCCGCAGTTTGCCTCTCGCTACATGGATACGGAGCAGAGAAATGGGCATATTTGTGTAAACTGACTATCCCACCGGCTGTACCAGCTGTCGCACGCCGTCACGCAGGCTGAATCGACTTAAAGCTGCATAATGTACAGAAGAAAACATCATCAAACCATTAGACTTTTGACATTTGAAGTCATTTTTATTATACAATTACAAGCAAATATGTTGTACTTTCATTGCCAGCGAAATGGGTGCCACCTGTTCTTGGAAGAAATACACACGGCAGTGAATATTTAGGAAACGTTGAATGATTGGTAACATGTTTTAAGAGTCTGGTCCAGAAGATAAAGTCATGTTAACCCTTTCACTACCACACTACAGAAGGTTAGCCCTCTGTAGTGTGGTAGTGAAAGGGTTTAACTTCTGTAGTGTGGTAGTGAAACCTTCTGTAGTGCGTTTGTGAAAGGGTTAACCATTTGTCGTGTGGCAGTGAAAGGGTTAACCTTCGGTATTGTTGCAGTGAAAGGGTTAACCCTTTGGTAGTGTGGTAGTGAAAGGGTTAATCCCAGTGTGTTACTGCGTCTGTTCCCCCTGGCACTCCTGTACGAGGAGACAAGAAGAGAGAGATGAAGAATCTGTACGGGACGGGGGGCATGAAGCCTGCCTACCTTGTTCTGAATCTGAATATCAGTAATAAGTATACACATTTCAATTCAAGTATAATGAAGTTATTGATTAGCTATGCTAACTAAATGGATTCACTATCGGCTAACGTTAGCCGCTCTGATGCACTTCTGTCGCTCTGGATTTGACGCTTTCGTTCTGTATCGCGTTGCGAGTGACACAAAAGACACGTTGAAATCCTTTTTTGAGTGGCCAGAGCGCCCGGACTATAGAAATCCGATTGGAATGTGGTTTGGATCAGATTTGCTAAAATCGCATTTTGTGTATTTTTTGGCTGTCCAGACTTGTTGTCAATCTGTATACAAGCTGGATGTGCCAGAAATCGTATTTGGGCTGGCAGTCTGAACAAGGCCTTAGTCTGAATGCGTGTACGAAACCTGACCCGCCCCATTCGTGCTGATTGACAGCTGGCCGCACCATTATGAAAAGTGGCATTGTGAGATAAAACGGCGCCATTCTGTCATTCAGAATAATGTCATTATGAAATACTAAAAGGTTTTTGACAGACATTTATAAATCCTGTTGTTATCATGAAAAATATGAATATAATCACATTTTTATGTTGATGTATTATCAATGTATTTTGCTTCCTGGTGAATGCTACATGCAAACCCCTAGAGGGTTTTTACTAGACAATTTTCCTACACATCCCTTTGTGGATTGTATTGTATTATATATGTAATTGTTTTTATATGTGTAAATAAACAAACAAACAATTATGAAATCAGCAATCATGAAATAATACAACATAATAATGAGTTGATATTATGTAATTATTTCAAAATTATTCAATTATTTACAATTGTATTTAATAATTTAGACATATTTCTACATTGAATTATGTCATTATCTATTTATGTATTCTTTTTTTTTCTCCACTTTTTCTCCTTATTTTTCTATTTTTCTCCCATCCCAATTTCGCCTCGCCAATTCTCCGAGGAGGCAGCTGTCGTATCTTTTCACCTGCACAGCGCGATCTCTGTGGCGAGGAGTAACGCGTGGGAGGCTCACGCTGCCCCCGATACTTCCTGATTCTGCTGTACAGGCGCACCAACCGACCTGTAGGAGTCGCTGTCCACAACGTCCAATCCCCACCCACCAGCTTTCCCACCCCCTAACACTGCCAATTGTGTTAGTATGAACGACCAGCCAAGCCGGTAGCAACGCCGAGAGCTGGGCTCGAACCCAGCATCTCCTGCGTTAGTGGCGAGTGCCTTCCCCACTGCGCCACTTAGCCGCCCCCTATTTATGTATTCTTAAAGATATAATTATTGATTTAATTGTGGCACATTTGGTCCCCCATACTCCTATACCAACAGGAACCCAGTGTCATAGAATGTAGGTGAGGCTGTATGTTCACTGTGATATCTTAAGAAATGGATTTGATTATAATTTGTAGGCTAAAAAATAGGCTAAACATATCCAGGTTTGAGTCTGTTGTGGACGTGGCGCTGGTGGTGTTGCATTTCTCAGCGAGAAGGTTAGAAATCGTGAAGCGGATGTTCTTTATTCTGGAAGTGGATGTTTCCCTCAGGAATGACCTTTTTTCTTCGAATCAAACCCTGTGTGTGTGTGTGTGTGTGTGTGTGTGTGTGTGTGTGTGTGTGTGTGTGTGTGTGTGTGTGTGTGTGTGTGTGTGTGTGTGTGTGTGTGTGTGTGTGTGTGTGTGTGTGTGTGTGTGTGTGTGTGTGTGTGTGTGTGTGTGTGTGTGTGTGTGTGTGTGTGTGTGTGTGTGTGAGGTTGTAAAGGTTTTCATTAGCGGGGAAGAGGAAGAGGAGGGGGGGGACTCTATCCTTTAATCACCTCCTCCAGGACACGCCCCAGCCCCGCTCTCTTCTCCTCTCCTCCTCCTCCTCCTCCACCCTGAGAGGCCAGGTGAAGGGCAGGAGGAGTAGACGTCGAGTGGGGAAATGAGCAGCAGAGAGAGGAAGGCCTGGCAGTAAATGAGTTTATCACAGATGGATGATATGCCCGGGCAGACCCCACCCTCCTCTATACCTCCTAGAGAATGAAAGAAGGGAGCGAGGGATGGATGGAAGAGGGAGCGAGG
>NW_028169665.1:0-5000 GCF_963971535.1 Notolepis coatsorum | reverse complement strand
ATAACCTGTTTCCCCGCTAGTTCAGCTCACAACAACAACCAACGGCCGCACAGGAAACAATTGAACGGATTCAATAGAATCAATTCAACACGTTTATTTATGCGGCGGCGTGACTGCCTAAAGCGGGGCCGCTCGAGGGAGGAGGGGGGGGGGGGCGCACTCGGAGCCGCGCGCTCCCGGGGGCAGGTGCACTCGGCAAGGGAAAGGAGGAGGGGGGGGAGGGGGCCCTCCGTCGACCCGGTGGAGTGGCCTCTGAAAGGGGGAGAGACGTCCGTTAGCACTTCAGACTGCCACCCGATGGAGTGGGCCTCCGGAGAGGGGGGGGGGAAAGACCGCCTTGGCCCCCGTGAAAAGATAGTGGGGCAGAGACCCCATTCGTTCATTCATTCATTCATTCATTCATTCATTCATTCATTACGTACAACTCTTAAAAACATGTGTGCATTGCAGTTTGTGGGGTATCACTCTGGAATGGTCTAGATGTGAGTATAAAATTAAGCAATAATATCAACCAATTTAAAAGCAGCTATAAACGAGCACTTATGGACACATAAGAGAGAGGAGCTTGAGCAGTAATGTGACTGCCTAATATTGTTTTTTTTTCTCATTTGGATATATTTGTATATAAAAAAAAATATTTTAATTATTTGTTATATTATTTATATTTTTTATTATATTATAATGTAAAATAGTGTAAGGCAGGGCTTGATACTTATTTTTTTGTTTTTAAACACTAACTGTATGGAAATAGTGTTTGACTATTTACCTTTTTGTTTTTTTAAACTTGTTTTATGTTTCTATGTTCGAGACAAATAAAAATAGAATAAAATTCATTCATTCAGTTTTTATTTAATCTTGAAAGATTGTTCATTTACAATGGCGTCGAGGGGAATACTACGTAATAGAAAAACTATATAAAAACAGAAAAGTCAATCAACTAAACAATTAAAATCAATCAAAACAACTGCAGACTTTGGATCTGAAAATCTGAAAAAAGAAACGGTTGGCCGTTATAGATTTAAACTGACCAATGGATACTAAAGTTTTGAGTTTTAGGTCGCTTTCACATATAGTTTGGTGGACTCTGTGCGATGCGGGGGGGGGGGGGTGAAGTTGCAACATTGTTGCATTCTTCATATTGGTTCGGTTTGCTTTCACACTGCAATTTGTCAAGTGCACCACACTTTCTGAACAATGTCACGCGATCGAAAAGGGCGCCCGTCTATTGGATATATAGAAGCAGCCCAGTGCACACACACACCACATTATTCTGCGAAGCAGCCCAGCGCACACACATACACCACATTATTCTGCGAAGCAGCCCAGCGCACACACATACACCACATTATTCTGCGAAACAGCCCAGCGCACATACACCACATTATTCTGCGAAGCAGCCCAGCACACATACACCACAATATTCTGCGAAGCAGCCCAGCGCACACACATACACACACACACCACAATATTCTGCGAAGCAGCCCAGCGCACACACATACACACACACACCACATTATTCCCCGGAGCAGCTCAGCGCACACACATTATTCTCAGGCCGTTTGCGATCTCAGACCCATTCAGGACAGCCTGCACAGGCTGCCCGATGAATTATCAATGGAGATAGCGAATAAAAGAAATAACGATCCAGAAACGTGTTAACACGTTAACGGCACCCAAAGGGTTAAGCAAAAGCCAATCACCAGAGCGAGTATGATACAGTAGGGTCCAGAGTTCCAGTTAGTAAGTGAGAGAGAGGGAAAAAAAGTATCCCCGGGAATAGGGAATTCCTGGGGCGTAAGATTCATCCCTGACCCCCTCACTGAGGCGATCGAGCTATCTTCCAGGAATATAAATGGACTGCATTTACATAGCACCTCCTGATCCATATTAGTTCCTCTCATGGGGCGCCAGAGTAGCGCACCACGTAACCCGGCGATCTTTGCCGAATGTCTCCCATCCTTCCTCTCTGTCGGGTCTGTCCAATAAAGCAATTAAATGCCAAAAAAAATCTTAAAAAAAAGAAAAAAAAGAATTCGTTCCTCACATTTTACCCATTTCAATCACACACCGAGGGCAAAGGCAACCATGCAAGGTGCCAACCTGCTCATCGGGAGAGCAGTTATGATTTAAGTGTCTTGCTCAAGGACACTTCGACACGCTGCCTGGGAGGAGCGGGAATCGAACCGGGAACCTCCAGATTACCAGACGACTGCTCTACCTCCCGAGCCACTGTCGTCCCATTTGGGCCTTACGAGGAGGGAGGTTCTTCACTTTTCCAGTGAAGGTAAAGCCAGATTTAGGAATGACAAGGAGAGTATAATTAGGCAGTGCAAGGATACATGGAGACTACTCCTATTCTTACCTGTGTTTCAAGTTTCAAGTTTCAAGTTTCTTTAATATTTGTCATACATATTTGTCAAGTACAGAATACTTTTATACAAAATGCTTCTTACTGTTACGCTCCAGAGACTGTGCAAGACAAGATAAGTATGAAATAAAATAACATAGTAAAATTAGAAGTAAAAAAATTAGGTCACAGTGTTCAGTTTAGACATATGTACAATGTTCGATGCAGAATAGACGTAGTTACCATACAATATACAATACTGTGCAGTGTACTAATATACAATAGTATATAGTGCAAGGCAGAAATGGGACAAGGTGCAATTTAGGTACAATTCACAGTAGGTGTACGAGTTGTAGTGCTTCACAGTAGGTGTACGAGTTGTAGTGCAAATCCTTTATCAATAAATATAAAGTGTAACGTGTGTTTGTGTGATCTAAAGTGTGAGAGTGGGTGCTGCAGTGTGTTGTTTGTTTGAGTGAGTGTGTGCGTGTGGGTGTGGTGTGCTGTGTGCATTTGATGGTTGTTGCATAGTGTTATTGTTCATTTAGCAGCCTGATGGCCTGGGATAGAAGCTTCTTCTGAGTCTTTCTGTGCTCGCCTTAAGACTCCGGTATCGCTTGCCTGACCGCAGCAGTTCAAAGAGGCAGTTGTTCGGGTGGCTCGAGTCCTTAATAATTCTCTTAGCCTTCCCCTTGCACCGCTTGTTGTAAATGTTCTGGAGGGTGGGAAGCCCCCTCCAATTGTGCGTTCGGCTGAACGTGTCACTCTTGTAGTCCTGCTACGGTCTTGTGCAGTGCTATTCCCAAACCAGGAGGTGATGTTGCCGGTCAGGATGCTCTCTATTGTACATGAGTAGAAGTTCCTAAGGATCTCTGACTGACTTGGAACTTCCTTAGGCGCCTGAGGAAGTAGAGGCGTTGTCGTGCCTTCTTCACAACACTGTCAATGTGTGTGGTCCATGTCAAGTCCTCGGATATGTGGGCTCCGAGGTACTTGAAACTGTTCACTCTCTCAAACCGGTGCCCCGTCGATGCTGAGGGGGCTGTAGTCCTTGACCCCCGACCTCCTGAAGTCCACAATCATCTCTTTGTTTTGCTGACGTTCAGGGAGAGGCAGTTCTCCTGACCACCACTGTGACAGGTTCTCTACCTCTTCAGGTAGGCCCTTTCGTCGTTGGCAGAGATCAGGCCCACCACTACTGTGTCATCAGCAAATGTGATGATAGGTGTTGTTGTTCCGCTGTGCTACGCAGTTCATGTGTGTACAGGAGTAGAGGAGGGGCTCAGAACACAGCCCTGGGGGCCCCTATGTTTGAGCGTGATGGATGAGGAGGTGCAGTTGCCCGGCTCTTACCACCTGGGGTCTGCCGTCAGAAGTCCAAGACCCACTGCAGAGGTCATAGTTCAAGCCCAGGTCCCTGAGCTTGGCTATGAGTTTGGAGGGGACTATGGTATTGAATGCTGAGCTGTAGTCGATGAACAGCATTCTCACATAGTTCCCCTGCCTCTTGTCCAAGGTGTGATGCTGCTGTGTGCAGCACATGGGCCTATGGCGTCCTCCGTGGACCTGTTGGGGCGATATGCAAATTGCAGAGGGTCCAGGTGATGGGAGGGAGGAACAGAAGTAGCCCTTCACTAGCTTCTCAAAGCACTTCATGGCTATGGAGTGAGGGCTACAGGGCGGTAGTCGTTGAGGCAAGCGGGCGTAGATTTTTTGGTACAGGGATGATGGTGGACTTCTTCAGACAGGTGGGGATGACAGCCTGTCAAGGACAGGTTGAAGATGTCAGTGAATACCGGGGCCAGTTGGTCGGCACAGACTTTTAGGACGCGGCGGGGATGCCGTCCGGTCCTGCTGCCTTCCTGATATTCACTTTTTTAAAGATCCGTCTCACCTCATGCTCTGTTACCCTGAACACTGAGTCTCCATCAGCAGACCCCCCCCCCCCCCATTGCCGTGGTTTGTAGGCTGGTGTTGTTATTCACAGCCTCAAACCTCGCATAGAAGGAATTGAGATCATTTGCTAAGGAGATGTCACTGTTCAGTTTGAGGGGGTGCCTTTGTAGTCTGTCATTGTTCTGAGGCCCTGCCACATGCCTCTAGAGTCAGCCTGTTCAACTGAAGTTCAACTTTATCCCTGTAACGCCGTTTTGCCTCTATTACTGCTCTCCTGACGTGGTACTGGTTAGTGATGCACCGATGTGAAAATTGTGCCGATACGATAACCGATATTAATATTGCTGTTCTGGCCGATACCGATATTTACCGATGTCGATATCTCTGTATAGAAAACACTTTTTTATGATAATCAAATAAAGAGCTATTTTCCAAAACGCATATTTTTTCTTTCGTAACTATTTTCAGAATTACTGATATTTTGAAACTATTTAAGGCCAAACATGTAAAAAGAAATAAAAAATATAAAAAAAAAAGAAATAAAAAAAGTTTACATTTTTTTTAATATCGGCCCACATCGGCCCTATCTTGATATCGGACCGATACCGATGTGTAAAAAACTGCCATATCGGCCGATATTATATCGGCGGCCGATACATCGTGCATCATTCACTACCTGTGGTAGAATAATACTTACCTGTACTGTACAGTGCTTGCCTTTTTCACGTTAAATATATCCAGATTGTCATTACTCCAG